>NC_081414.1:518780893-518822684 GCF_030272615.1 Cryptomeria japonica | reverse complement strand
TGAATGTACATAATGCACCGATGTTAACACCTCCTAGAATCATTTGTAGGAAACCAAAGTATCTAATTGACATTGTTGAGAATATATTGAAGTCAATGCCTAATAAAATGAATGAATGAACTTGTAGGAGAATGGTTAAAAGAATATGGAAAAACTATTTTAAAAACTTAAATCAAACCACAATATGTCAATTAATTGTTCAAATGATTAAAAATTTGAATTTTAGAGAGACAATGAAAATTCTAGGCCTAAGATCATCTAAAAGTAACAGTGAAAGAACTATTGTCAGAAATCTATTTGATGCATATCAATCTATTGGTTCAAAATCATGTAGTAAAGATTCTAATGCTACTCGACGTGTCATTACATCAACCATAATGAGCAAGAAAATAAAAAAAGATCGTTTGATAAGCAAAACAAGTAAGTCATTGAACGTTAGTAGAACAACATTAAGTAAAGCATTAAAGAGGCGAAAATAAATAGAGGAACCTAACAATAATTCTCTTTGGGCATTCTCGGGTAGACTACCATGCAAAGACAAGGTTATTGTAGATGCACTAAAAACATTAATTGAAAATTTTTGGCATGACAACACAAGAGTATCACCCAACCAAAGAGATGTTGTTAGAAGGCGAATTGGGTCTAAAAATCTTGAGCCACATGCGAAACACTATTTGGATATGACTCAAACTAAATTTTATGAAAGATTCCTTCAAAAGTTTCCTCAAATAAAAATTTCTCAAAGATTTTTTGAAATGGAAAAACCTTTTTATATTAAGATTAATCATGTACGCACCACATGTTGTTGTAGGATGCATATTGAATTTTTCATGCATTGTGATATTTTTTGTCATATTTGTTCTACTTTGCACACTAACGATGTTTTGCAGGAATGTAATATACAAGCACCTCCTAAGTTGGCAAGAGAATATATTTCAAGTGTGCTATGTAATAGACATGATGGTTGCATTTATTATAAGATGCCTTGTTTGGAAGGTTCTTGTGCTATATGTGGTGGTTTGCAACATTTACCAAGATACATACATTTGGAGAGCACACATGAAATTGGTAGGAAACTAGTTTCATTTGGAAAATACAAGATAGTCACATATGGAGTTAAAGATGGAAAAGATTTGAAGAGATGTGAGCTAGTGAAAAATGATATATGTGTAGCTCAATTTATGAAAATGTTTCAATAGAAACTAGTTTATGAGTACATAAAGCATAGACATAGAGCTCGATGGTTAGATGAGCAATTCAAGTTGTGTAAGGACACATTTCCTCTTGGCACCATTTTCTCTATCATTGATTTCGCTGAAAATTATACACTACAACCTCAAAATGAAGTGCAATCCATGTATTATTACTCTACACAAGTTTCTATTTTTGTACACATAGCATTCATGCATGCAGATGATAGCACAGAGGAGGATAGAAAGGTTGTAAGAGAGTATCACTTCTACATAAGTGATGATTGTACTCATTCATCAGAGTTTGTACAAGGATGCTTTAAAGTTTTCTATGATAGTTTAAGGGAAAGGAACATACGATACAACCAACACTTAATATGGTCAGATAATTGCACCACACAATTCAAGAATGCAAGGATGTTCTATTGGCTGACAAGGATGCATGTGACAAGTGGTGTACAACATTTTTGGAATTTTGCTGAGGCTAGACATGGTAAGGGAGAGCATGATGGTGCAGGAGCATGTGTGAAAAGAGCCCTAGCTAGGCAAGAATTGAAGTATGAAGGTGGTGCTGAGTTGGTAGATGCAGAAACAATTGTGTGATGGTGTAAGTCTACGATGGGTCCAGGTAATCCAAGTACGTCATTGGTTCATAGATATTTTTGGTTGATTACTGAATCTAACATTGAAAACTATCTAGATTGTTGTACATTTGTAGGATCGAGTGACATGCACTCGTTTATGAGTTCAAATTCAAGTTCACTGGTAATTTATACGAGACAGATGGTATGTTTTTGTTATTCATGCATGTATTGTTTGTGGGAAGAATGTGAATCAGAAGAGTGGGTTGACAAATGGTCTTGTAGACTATTGGTTCCCATTGATTCATATCAAATTCCCAAAGCACTACAATTGAGCCAGATGGAGACATTAGTGGATTTTGACCATGTATCCGACCTAGTGGATTCAGGTGATTTTTTGGGTTAATTTTTTTGATAGTATTCTTTTTGGTTCATTTTGTTGTACATCATACTTTATTTTTGGTATTAATTAACACTTTATAAAATTTAGGTCATGTGTATGCAGTTGTTGCAGAAGAGAACGATCCAGAAGCAATAGATTACTATTTGTGTCATTGTGTTGAGCCTAACAGAAAATTGACAACCACAATCATTGACGGAGAGGGTATTGAGTACCCAATAGGGTCTGTTGTAGTGACAGGAACATGGCTTTAGAGATACCCTATCAAGAATTCTGATGTTTGGTTGTTCGAGGACTTTGAAACAAACAGACATATTCTTCATTTCTCTAACCTTGTTGTTGCAACAAATATTCATTTGATGAAGTATCCTAGTAGACATCATAACAAGATACTATGGAAAGTTCATGAATTTGACCATGAGGCAATACTTGACACAATACAGGTTAGAGCTGATCCTGAAGGCTCACTTGATTGATTCTATGGTTCAGAGTAGAATGATTTTGAAAATTTTGTATAAATCATCGACGAATTGTTCTATATTCATTTTTTGTATATATAAATGCCTATGAGCTGATTTTTACATGTTTAGGGGAATAATTTTGTATATTTAAGTGGCAATGAGCTTATTTGTACATATGTACATGCCAAATTTTGTATAAAAGCCCATGAGATGATTTGTATTTTAAAATGGCGATGAGCTGAATCACATATATTGTAATACCAAATTTTGTATAAAAGCCCATGAGAGTATTTGTAAGACAATTTTTTGTATAATCAAATAGCCAAGAGCTGATTTGACCATATTTAGAGGCAAATTTTTGAATAATATGTGACAATGTTTTGTGACTATGTTTTGAGTATATGTGATGTGTCCTTGGTCAATCATGAGCATTCTTGATTCTTGTATAATCATGGATAATTATTTGAGTCATTATCGGGTCATAGGGGTGATAGATTGAGACTAGATACAATTTGAGCAAAAATTGTCATCGTTGTCAAAAAAAATTGTCAAAAAAGTTGTCAAGCAACTTCTACATTGCATCGATAGGGTATGACTCTCGACGTTTTGGTGCTTTGGGATGCATGACAGGGGCATGCCTAGCATAAACATGCCCACTTGGACATGCTCGTGACGTTAGTTTGTGCACACGAGGAACAAAATCAATTCTAGCCAATCTTGCAACTTTTCCTTGCAAGCAACTAATGGTTTTTTGAGTAGGTGAAAAAATGCTACTAATTGAAAATGGCTTTGAGTCATCAAAAACTGAGATAGGCCATTGTAGAGGAGCATCACGTGACCCCACAAGATCAAACAGATCGACTGTATGTGTCATGGATTGGAAGAAACAGTCCGTCAAATTTTGACAATTTTTTGGACTCAGGGCACTTGAGAGATCTCATCAGTAGGGTATGACTCTTGACATTCTGGTGCTTTGGGATGCATGATAGGGGCATCCCTAGTGTAAACATTCCCACCCAGACATTCTCATGATGTCATTTTGTGCACACGAGGAACATAATCAATTCTAGCCAATCTTGCAAGCAACTGACGATTTTTTGAGCGAGCAATTGAAATGTAGATTACCTCATCGGCTGATCCAGGAGCTAATGTCTTCGCTCTCCTCTCCTTGTCACTCTTAGGAGTTTTCTTGAACATATACTTAAATGGATCCACATTATGGCCATATTGTGAACAAGTCTATTGTAGATTAAATGTACAATTAATACAATGTACTAACATAAATATATCAAAAACACTTAAAAGCCATAATATAGAGAACAATGACAGACATGTGCCTCAGATGATTCTCTAATGGACTGAGGATGGCTCACCATCGATGTAGAAATGGTCGCTATTACCTATACAAAAAATGTACAAAGATTAAATATAATTAATATAATGATAAGTATTGAAGGTTGAAAACAATTAATTTTACATATCAAACAAAAGTGTACCAGATCTTGATATGCTTCTCCAGTGCAAGGAGGAGGGTTTTCCATTGACAAAATAGGTATGGATATTTCCTATATGAAAAAATATAAGATTATAATATATCACAAGTTCACATGTACGCGCGCATATAATCATGACATCAAGAAAATAAAGTAGAGATACATACCTCCACCCTCTCTTGATTTGCGGGCAAATCAGGTGCATTCAACATATCCACAAAGCTCAATGGCCACTATACATGTAAACTAGACAAAAAACACTAATCAATCTACAAACCCCAACTAGTACTTGATTTCAACATTTTCAAACAATTGTACAACTAAAAATGTGTTCAATTACCTTCTTCACATGTTTTGGTGTCTTTGAGATATTCTTTTTCTTTGGACAAGCCCTAGACGTGGAGGGGGTGCCCTAAAAATAGAAAATTAACATGAGATATTAGTACAGATAATAAATTAAACATAATTTTAAAAATCTAAAATGAAATGACTTGCATATTCCATCAAAACAATACTTAAAAAGAGTTGTACAAAATATGATACTGTATAGCCTTGTAGGCCAAAATCGATCACTGACAGCGTGATGTCATCAATCTGGGACATTTCATCCCCTGTCAACACCTACAAACCAGAAATTGGACCAAGCATTAAAGATAGTTAGTATACCTTGTATTTTTTTGAATTCAAAGTGTACTATTCTATTTTAACATGTTACAAAATTTATACCTCAGGCGTCGAAGTTGCAGCTGTGGTAACTGGGGGAGGTGAATGGGATACCACTGCTGCATCCTGAAATGCATATTATTTATCTCAATTTAAATCGATGTATAAATGAAAATTCATTTATGTAATTACAAAATTAAAGTGACTGATAAATAAAATGTTATGAATCCAAATCAACACACCTGTGTTTGTGGCTCATGGGCAAACACCATGTCCATCAAATCATTTGTCAGCACGACATCCTCAACCGTGTGAGCCTGACATCTACAACCACAAATCATGCATAGATGATATGAGTATCCATCTGCACCAATTGCATCATCTATCCCCGAGCATATCCCCGAGCAACTGACACACATATGCTCGATGGGCTCTCTGTCGCCCTCTTACGGCTTATCATCCAATACAATAGGGTGTGCTAATGATGTTCCATGCTGGATGATGGTACCAGTCAATGTTGTGGCCACCTGAAGAGTCTGTAGCTCCATCGACTCTTTCAGCTCTAATGGGACAGCTTGATGCACCTTGGGTTTGGGTGCTAGGGGGCGGTGACTCTCCGTGGCTAATCGCCTACGAGCTCCAGGTCTATCTTGGGTAGAGCCACTACCTCTACCATGAAAATCTCTCATGTCAAAATAATTTGGGTGCACATTGAGCACAGACTCACAATATATTTTTCTCAAAAAATATAATGGAACCTCATAATTATTATAAGGTGGATCGTCAAAGACCATCCACCACCTCTGCCAAAAAGGATTCTTCATCTGCACATTGATACACTAATGTATGGGAAACCTTTTTGCATTAGGAGGTAATCACTAACCAGTTTTGGGGTCAACAAAAAGGGCACATATTTGTTGTTTAGAAATATTTTTGTTTTTAACTCCATCGTATGATAGCCCATTGGCATAGAATTGACGACACCTATCCCTAAAGCTTCCCCATTTGGTAATTTCTATGGAAACAGCTATGACACCACTAGCTAATGTTTCTAGGCTAGTGGCGAGGGATTGATGATGGTCAAGCTTAGAATTTTTCAATTTTACAATCAGTCTATTGATTTTGGATGTATTTTGCCCTAACTAATTAACTAATTCTTCCTGTGTTTCGGCTATGTGGTCAAAAGGAGGAATTGGGGGTTGTTCTTATGTATTTTTAAGAGGTGCATTTGGTTGTTCTTGTGGGTTTTCAGGAGGTGCATTTGGTTGTTCTTGTTCTGGATTAGAAGAATCTGGTTTTTGAAACAAAAAATGAAAAAACCTAATCAAAATTAATGAAATTAAATTAAAAATGTAAAACAAATTGCATAAATTAGAAAGAAAGAGAAAAATAAACAAAAACTAACCTTGATCCATAGCCTAGAGGACAAATTTAGCACCCCGTTTGCGGTTTAGGTTAGAAAATGGGAAAAAAACAAACTAAAATATGCGCTTTTCGGGTAAATGAGTACCCAGTTTTTTTAAAAACTTTTTTTATTAGGCACCGCGCACACGGTTTTACTAGAGTTATTAGCGCGTACGCGCTCATTTTCCTATAAGCAGCGCGTACGTGCTAATTTTCATAGCCATAGCACGTACGCGCTCAGTTTGCTAAACTTAGCGCGTATGCGCTACCTTTTCTAGGCTCGGGAAGAACAAACCTAAGCGCGTACGTGGGAATTTGAAATTTTAAAACCGCGTACGCGCTACCTATTTTTCCAAGTTTTTTTTGGGTGCTGTCCACTTTTCTAACCACCATCTTTGTGCACATGCCCTATATACATATAAAATTAATATATATGTATACATATATATATATATATGTATACATATATATATATATGTATACATATAAATATATATACATATACATATATACATACATATGTATATATACACATATACATATACATACATATGTATGTATATGTATGTGTATATATACATATATGTGTATATATATACATATGTATGTATATATGTATATATACACATATACATATACATACATATGTATGTATATGTATGTGTATATATACATATATGTGTATATATATACATATGTATGTATATATGTATATACATATAGATACATATATACATACATATGTATATATATGCACATATATACATATACATACAAATGTGTGTATATGTATATATATATATATACATATATATGTATATATATATATATGTATACATACATATGTATGTATATATATATATGTATACATACATATGTATGTATATATCTACATATTATGTATACATATATATATATAATATATATACATATATACATACATATGTATATATATACATACATATATACATATATACATACAAATGTATGTATATATGTATATATATTATATATATATGTATGTATATATGTATATGTATGTATATGTATGTATATATATATATTCATATATATATATACATATATATATTCATACATATACATATATACATTTCGGCGTTAACGGTCCAATGTATTTCAGATTCACCATTGACGATATACTATTTCACGTGGATGCCTGTTATATACGCCTGGAATCGCTCGGGCGTGGGTATTAGATCACCTCCCTTATTCACAAGAAATAGTAACATGACACTGTACCCAGTACCTATTTCACCAATGGTTAATTAAATCTTCATTGCACGCACTGACCCATTTCACCAATTGTTAAATTTTACGTTAAGCATAATGAGACTCAATTCGCCAATAACATTTAAAACATTATAAGCATTCAAGGACCCATTTCGCCAAATTCCAATGCATATAGAGTATGAGACCTACATACAAATTGGAGGGCCAATAAAACATTATAAGCATTCGAGGACCGATTTTGCCAAATTCTAATGCATATAGAGTATGACACCTACATACAAATCAGAGGGCCAATAAAACTTTATAAGCATTCGAGGACCCATTTCACCAAATTCTAGTGCATATAGAGTATGACACCTACATACAAATTAGAGGACCAATAAAACATTATAAGCATTCGAGGACCCATTTCGCCAAATTCCAAATGTCCAAGGCATATAGAGTATGACACCTACATACAAATCAGAGGGCCAATAAGATACATTTTGGAAATCTCACAGAATTCACCAAAAATGGAATCATGGATTGATATAATTACAATTAAAAGTTTGAAATAGTCTTCCTTACACTTTGTTTATGTCTAACTAGTAAATTTGGGAGCTCTCGATTCGCATTGTGCAATTTGAGTTGGAACCTTGAAGTTGATTGTAGGGTGGAGGGCCAGAGTTTCAATCCTGCAACACAGACCCAAGCATTCCTGATTCTTAATTCAGAGAATTGAGAAAGCATACAAGTGAGTAATCATTTCTTCATACTTCATATTATAAGTTTTAATTCATAGTGAGAGGTCAATATGTATGATAATGATGAGACTCCTCAAGATGGTGAAGGGATTGAGATGTCAGACAAGGGTAAGACTCCTCAGGGCGGTGAAGGGATTGGGAAGCTAGACATGGGTAAGACTCCTCAGGGCGGTGAAGGGATTAGGAGGCCAGACAAGGGTAAGAATCCTTAGGGTGGTGAAGGGATTGGGAGGCCAGAAAAGGGTAAGAATCCTTAGGGCAGTGAAGGGATTGGGAGGCCATCAAAATGCCCAAAACTTAGAGATACTACCATAAAGTCTTACTTTGGACTTCACAAAGTTTCTGGTCCATCAACTTTTGCAGTTGTAGAAGCCATTCACAGTAGCTCACCACCACCACAAGGTGGGATTTTCATTGAGTTAAATGCATCAAATGAGGATGACAATACTGGCATAGGAGAAGATGTTGCAAGGGATACCCACAATGAGATAATTCACTTGGATGAAAATTCCAGCACTGAAGATGATGTTGGTAGGAAGAAAAGAAAAAGAAAAGTAAAAATGGGGCGAGAGTGAGAAATGACAAGGAGATTTAAGCTTGATTGGGTAGAAAAGTATCCATTAATTTAACTAGTCCCAAACAATGATGAATGACCAACATAATGTAGGTGTTAGATTTGTAGGTGGAAAACTAAAAAAGAGAAGAAGTTGCAGCTAAAGCTTGACGCCATAGAAAAGCATATTGGTAAGGTTTATAAAAAACAAATCATAGATAGAAAGGAAACACCAGTAGTAAGATGGAAATCAAAGGAAGAATTTCTTCATGCTAAGTATGTCGCGGAATATGAAGAGCATAACCACAAAATGACACTTATTGGTAATTGTGGAAATACAATCAAGGTTGGGCTTGAACATGCAGCAAAAGATGCAAAACTGACAAAGACTATTTAGATGAGTGTTATTTTTTATATTCTGTCAAGAGGGCATCCTATGAAAGATTTCCCAGAATATAGTAATTTATTATCCTTTTTGAATGTTCCTCACTATCCTATGTCACATTGGTCAATAAACGTTGGATGAGAAATGGCAAACTGTCTCGCTAAGTTGGAAAAGAAAAATTTACAAGAGAGTGTAAAAGAGTCAAAATTCATTTCATTATCCATAGATGAATTTACTAGGGTAGATAACACTACTTAGGTCTGTATGCATGTGTATACCATAAAAGATTATGTCTGCCAAGCTCACCTACTCTGTGCTTGTAAAATGAGGGGCAATTCAACAACAAAAAATTTATATTTGGAAGTCAAGAAAGCTTTGAATGAAATTGCTGGTATGGATGAGCTGACAATTTCCAAGAAGTTGGTGTGTGTTGGAGTTGATGGAGCTGCAGTAATGCAAGGTCAAAGGATCCGTCTTTACACAAGATTACAAACTAGTATTGCACCATACATGCTTGGCATTCACTGCATGTCCCATCAAATGAATTTAGCATATAGAATTGTAAGAAATTTCCCTACAGTGTCAAAAGTTGAAGATCTAGTCCACGAGCTCCACTCATACTTATGTCGAAGTCCTAAACATTTTGTATATTTTCATATTTTTGTTGAGGGATTAACAACAAGAAACAAGATTCTCAAGGATGTTGAGACTAGATGGATATCCTTCCATGGACTAGCCGAACGAGTTCTAACAGAATATCAATCCTTGACAAAGCTCCTGATCTCTTACATAAGTTAAGTGATATAGAGACTGTTAACTTTAGCTACTCTTCTCCCCATGCTAGATTCAATGAACAAACTTGTTAAGAAATCTCAAGACAAAACTATGTATATAAATGAGTATAGCACTCTAAGTAAAATGACATGCTTGGCCCTGGATGGCCCTGGATGGTCTATATTCAGATCTAACAAGGCAAAGCCCAATTTATTTTCAAGTGGCAGATAATTACAGATTTGAGTCATGCTGAAATTTTGTACATTTCAATGCAAAAAATGAGTTGTGTGTCTCTATAAAAGGATTTCAGATACCAATGCACCAATCTAAGATGGGCAAGCGAGGCAGAGAACTACCAGTTAAAAAGGAAAATTTTGAGCACTACCACTTAAAAAGGAATATTTTGATAGGATTGTTAAATATGTTAGTTATAATTTGAAGTCTATTGCATATTAACGATCAACTAAGATTTGTTAAAGATTCCCTCAAGAAGAAATACTTGAAGACATGGGTTGTGTGTATCCTCAATTTTGGGATTCATTTGGAGATAATCCAAATGACGCAAAGGTGTTTCATAAAAAATAGAGGAATTGATATTGACATTTTCAAAAGATGCATATTGCAAGGGACAACCAATAGAAGGAATTTTAAATTTAGATCATCTTAGAAAACAATGTAAACGCTTTGCATTGTGTATGAAACAATAGTTGAAAAACTTTGAGAATCCATTTGAACCTGGATCAATAACAAGGCTTTGGAAAAGGATAGAGCAAAGTGAAGTATTGCATACTTCAATACCAGAATATTTGAAAATTGTTGATTTATGTCAAACAATGATATTGGGGTTGGTGGAAGATGAGAGAGTTTTCAGTGCATTAGGGCTTTTGAAATCAAAGATCAGAAACAAACTAGACAAAAATTTGGAGAATTGCTTGAGGTTGTTTGTAACTTAGTATAATGTTAGAGATTTTCCTTATGATAGGGCACTAGCAATCTGGAATTCCATGCATAAAGAAGTGGGTTGTACAACACATCAAAAGTTGGTTGTGCTACTACTAGTGCTGAGACAAATGATGGATCTCAGAGTCAGCATGAAATTGAAGACGAAGAAATTTTTGAATACCCGATTCAGAATGAAGATGGACCTGTTAGTACTAGTCAGGTTCAGGAGCTTGAGTCCATTTGGGATGTAGAAGCCTCAGAGTCCTTCAATCAAGACTGAGTCACTAAAGTGAATTAGCAGTCAGTTTTTGGGTATTTATATTGTGCTTCTTGAGTCATATTAGTTATGACAATTTACAAGTAACAGAATTATAGTTGTTGTTGATGATTTTTTATATCAATATTCCTTGAAATTGTCAATCAGAATAGATACTTATTTAATATTTTTAATTGTGAATTTGGATTATTATTAGACAATTAGAATTTAGTTTATGATATTTGTCTATAACTGCATGTTGACTGTTACTATATATTTTATTTCTAGTTTAATAAATTTAGAGTCTTGATTCTTAGGGCTAAGAGAATATATTTAGTTCTGCATGAAGTTTGATTCTTGAATATGTATTGTCTTTGGTAAATTGGTTCCACATTATGCTTAACATGAAATGCAATAATTTGTGTCACAAGATCTATAAAATTATTTATATTGCATAACTGTTAGAACCTTTATATATTAAATGCTTAACATGATGTTAGAACAACATTTTTCCCATTTTTCCAAAATGCCAACTCCAAGGCTCAAAATGTCCTCTGTGATCATAATCTTCATCTTAAAATATGATATATTCTCTTTTTCAAATTGTCCAAATTCAAAAATCCCCAATACCATTTATATCGAGAAGACCAGACAAAGTTTGTCTAACTTCAAGGGGCACACCTGTTAGGACGGCAATTTTTTTGGCTAAGTCATGTCGAGCTTCGATCCATGTCGTAGGTTTATCCTCTGGTTTTATGGAAGTGTGTTTTCCCGAGTTTTGGTCATGTTCATGGTGATTAGGTTTTTGTGTTTGTTTCTTGCGTTCGTTGGCTAGTTGTCATGCGTTGAAAATCTGAGTTGTCCTCTCTTTATTTGTCCATGTCAACATCAAGGGTGGTCAAATGGTCAGTCAGACATGTTTTATGTTTCATCTCTAACTCATGGATCAATTTCATGTTTAACATTTTAAGTGGCGAGTTAGCAAGTGTTGGTTTGGGTTCAAATCATGAGGTCTCTAGCCTTTTGGGTGTTAGTGTATTATTTTGGTGAGCTGTATATTGTGAATGACTTACTTGCTAACTCTCACGGCTATAATGCATGACATCAGACCATCTCAAGACCTCATGACCAAAGAAATTTTAGCTTTTTTAGGTTGCGAGCTAGCGACTAGAAAATTTGTGGTTAAGTTTTATAGTTATTGCTAGCTTGTGAGGTTAAATGTTTGATGACGTGATCAAACCGCGAGCTGGTGACAAGTTGGTTTGGGTGTTAGCATTTTATGTTAGCGAGCTAGATATTGTTAATGAAATCACTTTGGTCGCAAGATCTCAAGTTTCTCAGATGCCATGCATTATAGTCATGAGATTTAGCGAGTAAGTCATTTCATACAGTTGTCACTAGCTCTCATGTTTGTTTAATGTTAGCATTTTTTGCGCATGAGCTAGCAACTAGATAGTTTGTGATTAAGTTTTATGGTTATCGCCTACTCGTGAGGTTAAATGTCTGAAGAGGTGATCAAGCCATGAGTTGGGGACAAGTTGGTTTGGGTTTACATTGCAAGGTCTTTAGCTTTTTTGGGTTTTAGTGTTTTATGTTAGCGAGCTGGAGATTGTTAATTAAATTGCTTTGGTTGTGAGGTATCAAGTTGGTCTGATGTCATGCATTATAGCTATGAGAGTTAGTGAGTAACTCATTTCATACAGTTGTCGCTAGCTCTCATGTTTGTTTAATGTTAGCATTTTTAGGTCACGAGCTAGTGACTAAATAGTTTGTGGTTAATTTTTATGGTTATCGCCAACTTGCGAGGTTAAATGTTTGAAGACGTGATCAAGTCGCGAGCTTGCAAGTGAGGTTCTAGCAGTTAAGAGATAAACAGTTTTATGTTGGTGAGTACGTGACAAGGGTTAACTTTACCACTATCTCCAGGTCATTGTGGTGATGAGGACTTAACATTTTGAGGTTAAGAATTGGCGAGTGACAGTTTAGTTGCTCTCAGTCGCTAGCTCTTGAGGTTATGAAGGTTTAGCATTTTCATCTTGCAAGCTCAAGATAAAGTCTTAAGGGCTTGTCCCTAGGTCATGAGATTTTTTAATGGGTAGCCTTTCAAGTAGAGGGCTGATGACTGTGTGTCACATGTTTTAATGACTTGACGGTGGCTGTTGAGGTGCATGGAAACAAAAGGTCAGGACAAATGATGAATCGACATGCTGATTTTTTTGGCACCTTTTGTTGAGTAAATACTAAAGTAAAATTTAATTCTAAGATAGTTTCTAAATTTTGCATACAACTCATTATGACATTATTGTTTTTACGGCTAGTAGTCTAGTTTACAGTTTTAAATTTTTAATGGTCAAATGCATGAGCATTAATGGCCAAGATGATGGCCAGTTCTTTCAAGAACAAAAAATTATAAAGGGAGGATTATGTTAAGGATTTTTCACGCTCGCAATTATTTATGAGCCTTGGTCCAAGTGTTGACAGTGTGAGTGGTAGCTTTCTCTCTACAACTACAAGCTATAGGCCCTAGGGTTGTGAAGGTGTCAAGTTCTCTGGTATAGCTATAATTTTGCATAATTTGAAGTTGTGTTCTTTAATAAGATGAGTAGAACGATGAGTAGCAACAGTTCTCAGGCATCGGGGAGGGAATAAATCAAAGACATGAAGTATTCAGAAGAATTTATCGAATTGCTGCTAGGGAAATCTAATGGGTTGTCCATGAATGAGTATGCATGAAAAGACATATGCAGCTAGTATAGAAACTCGGAGACCCCTGATATTTCTGGTGCTTATTTTTTTTCATACTTCTGGAACAACAGGGTAAAGGGAGTTCCCATGTCTAATCCTTGGGACTTAAACATGGCTAAACTGGTTGTGCTTGATGTATACATGGATGTGGACCTGGTTAGAGAGATGGTGAAGGAATATTGCCCTATAACTAGGGTAATTTGAAAGAAGGATAAATCTTCCCTAGTTACCATCAATAGGGCCAGGTTTGTTGAAGCTTTCCAGATATTTGGTGCAACTTGCATGGATATAGACCTAGATAGAGAAAAGCAGGATTACGAGAATCATAAGAATATTCTGAAGAAGCATGCAATTCCCTAATACATGCCTAGGTCTAGCAGTCGGTCTCTGATGGTTCTAATACTTAATGTAAGTACAGATGCCAAGCAAATAAGATGAGGGGGGGGGGTGAATCATACAAACTTAATCTTCCATAAAAACATTAGATTCAACCTCGGTAACATATATTTTATTAATATATCCAAAACTGCTAAACATGCAAACTCAAAAGCATATAAACATCATAGCACTCATAACACTAGATTTAACATGGAAACCCAGATAGGGAAAAACCACTGTGGGATTTTGGACCCACTAAGATATATAATCTTCTAGAGTATGCTCAGTTAAAAGCAAATCATGTTAAAGATTACAAACACATTGCTAGATGTGACCTGGTTAAGGGATTTCCCTTAGATCTATTAGGATCTTCACCTTGCTAGAGGGTTTTACAAATAAGACTGTTAAGTCCACTCGGTTAAGAGATTTTTTGTCACTTCACAAAATAATAGTAATAAAAATCTATCTGCAACTTCACATCTAAAATGCTAAAGCAGATTCTTATTTGCTCAATACAATATAGACATAGAACTAATCTTGTCCATCTGCTAGGCTCTATACTCTATTATACAAAATAGGTCTTCAAACATCAGTGCTTGGTAATCACTATGTAGCATCCCTATGCATACACTTGCCCACATACATTGCTTATCAGCAGTTCCTTATTTATAAACTATAGCCAACCGCTTAATCTCCTTGATCACATTTCCCATGATCAATCATAGCCATCAGATCTTAAAAATTTGTCCAGGTTAAATGTATTCGCTGATTTGAAAATGTGTTACCCCGCCTTGGAACTTGTATACATTTCTTGGAACTTGTGCTAGGGTATTGCAGTTCAATCTGAGCTGTAGATCTTCCTTTGCCATAGATTCTTTAACAAACTTCATTCACAGCATACCAATCATTTAATCATAGCCAGCTCATTAGCTTCCTTTATTAAATAATGCATGTAATCATTTAATGCATTATGTCATTACTCGGTTGCAACTCGGTAAATACTAAACTTCACTCGGTAGACATTTCGCCTTCATTAACCGATAGCAATAACCTTAGGGTTTACCGACTAGGTTCCTTAGGGTTTACCGACTAGGTTCTTTGCTTGGTAACATAGTATAGTATTAACCTTACAATCAGTAACATATGTATGATATCAAAACAATCTAAACATCATGATCTCATCATTGTCTAACTCGGTAATAGTCTCCCATTGAATAACTTATTTCTCCCCTTATTCATCATATTCTTTCTGTGTCTTTTATCGACATCTTTATACTCATCAAATCATACTTTTTAAGATATGGCAACATCATACTGAATTAGAAAATCAATTTCTTGACATCAATGACAAAATAATAATATTAAGATAGTAATCATCCTTAATCAGTTGTATCCATAATCATCAACAACCTTCTCAATATCCTTATTGAAATGCCAACAATCTCTACTTGTCTGTTATAATGCCAACAATCTCCCCCTTTGGCATTGATGGCAAAACCAATTCATTTGACCTAATTGATTTGGATTGTTGTGAGAAAATGTTCTCCTTCTGTCATCAGAATTCTCCCCCATCAATTAGTCTTCTCTTCTTTTCTCTTCAGTCTTCTTTTTCTTCAGTCTTCTCCCCCTTTGACAACAATGCCAAAAAGTAAAGAACTAAAACATAATTTCTTCCTGTATAAAGTGAATTCCTACTCTTATGTATCAACTTGGTCTCGGTTAGAGTATTTTGTCTTCAATTTCTATTCCCTATATTTGTTTCCTGCACACCTTTAGAAAACCTCCTAAAGTGTGTAAATCAGCATCAACTCTTAAAGATATTCTGTATAGTCATCGAATTGATGCCTTCACCGAACTCGGTCAGTGAGTAGAAGATAGGGGTAGGACCCCTAACTTACTTCTGAGATACTCAAAAGTGTCCCTTGGCAGTGGCTTGGTGAAGATATCTACTATTTGTTCCTTTGTGCTAACATACTCCAACACCACTTTCTTCTATTGGGCTTCTTCTCTAAGATAATGATATTTGATAGAGATGTGCTTTGTCTTAGAGTGCATAATAGGATTCTTTGAAATGTTAATGGCACTAGTATTGTCATAGAATATAGTTATTGTCTTGGTATACCTTCCAACAGTTGTTTGATCCATGCTATGTTGGTACAATTCAATGCTGCAACAACGTATTCAACTGCTGGTGTTGACTGTGAAACACATCCTTGTTTCTTGCTAAGACAACTCACTAGTCTTTCTCCTAAAAAGAAAGCTCCTCCACTTGTTCTTTTCCTGTTATCAATGTTGCCTGCCCAATCAGAATCAGTATAAACTTTTAAATCAAAGTCATTTCCTTTCTAATATACTAAGCCATAATCCTCAGTGCCTTTCAAGTATCTGAAAATTCTCTTGATTGATGTCATGTGTGTTTCCTTAGGATCTGCAGAGAATCTTGCAACTATACCTACTGCATGTGTTATGTCTATTTTGCTATGAACAACATATTGTAGCTTTCCAATCATGGATCGGTAAAGTGTCTCATCAACAGATGCAGATTCATCATTCTTTGATAATTTATAGTTGGTAGTCATAGGAGTACTTACTGGTTTTGAATCCTCCATTCCAAATTTCTTCAAGATTTCCTTTATGTACTTGGATTGAGTAATGAAAATCTCATTTTTCATTTGCAGTGTCTGTAAACCTATAAAATACTTTATCTCACCAATTAATGACATCTCAAATTCTTTGCTCATTTCATTTCCAAAGTTCTTGCATAAAGAGTCATTTCCACAAAAGATAATATCATCAACAAATATGGCTAAGATCAGTATTCCATTTTCATCATTGTTCATGTACATATTATTGTTTTCACTTGTTCTTATAAAACCAATCTTGATTAAATAAGAGTGCAATCTTTAATAGCATGCTCTAGGTGCTTGTTTCAAACCATATAAAGCTTTGTTCAATTTACAACCCTGATCTTCATTCTTGTTTTCAACAAATCCTTCAGGTTGTTCAATAAAAACTTCTTCTAATATACCATTCAGAAATGTAGATTTGACATCCATTTGATATACCTTGAAATTTTTGTAGCCACAGGTACAAAAGTTTCACCATAATCAATTCCTTCTTCTTGAGCATAACCTTTGCAAACTAGTCTAGCTTTATTTCGAATGACCTCTCCTTTTTCATTCAACTTGTTTCTAAAAATCCACTTTGTATCGATTACATTTTTGTCCTTCGGTCTAGGGATTAGTGTTCATGTGTCATTCTTCTTGATTTGATCAATCTCTTCTATCATAGCATTTATCCAATCTTCACTGTTAAATTCCTCTTTCACTATTCTTAGTTCAAATTCAGATATTAGGCATATGTTCTATCTCATTTTGTTCCTTGTCATCACTGGATCATCCTTATCTCCTATAATCTAACTTGATGCATGGTGTCTTCTGACATACTTGGCTAATACAGGCTCGGTAGGCTCTGTATGATCTTCTTCATCACTCGGTTACTAGATATTCTCTTCATTTTCTTCAACAATTCTCTCGGTAAGACTTGTCGGTTGAACATAGACAAATTCATCATAATCTTCTGGTTCTTTGGAGTTTCCTTCATCATTTATTTTTGCAAATTCATCAATTTTCACATTTTCACTTTCTAGTATTTTGTTAGATGATTTGATCAGACATTTAAATGCTTTAATTCTAGAAGAATAACCAAGAAATGTTCCTTCTTCACTTTTCTGATCAAACTTGCCATTTCTATCATCTTTGTGTACATAGAATCTACTTCCAAAGATTTTAAAATAACTTACATTAGGTTTCTTGTCATACCAGATTTCATATGGTGTCTTCAAAGTTCCTTTTTTCAGTTGTACTTGATTTAGGGTGTAAACTGCTATGCTTATTGCTTCTCTCCAAAATGTTTGTGGCACTTTCTTTTCAATCATCAGGGTTCTGGCACAATCCACAATAGATTTGTTTCTTCTCTCAGCTATTCCATTTTGTTGTGGAGTTCTTGGTGTAGAGACTTGTCTTTTAATACCATGATCATTGCAGAATAAGTTGAACTCATCAGATGTGAACTCTCCTCCTCTATTTGATCTAAGACATTTCAGTTGTCTTCCTATTTCATATTCAACTCTTTCCTTGTACCATTTAAACATTTGAAAAGCTTCTGATTTTTCTTTTAAAAACATAACTGGCATCATCCTTGAGTAATCATCCACAAATAATATGAAATATTTATTACCATAATAACTTTGAACTTTCATAGGACCGCAAAGATTGGTGTGCACAAGATCTTAAATTCCCTAAGAAGTGTAAAACTTACTTGTAAAGCTTGATCTTGTCATTTTACCCATCTGGCATCCTCAGCACATAGCATTCTCAAGTTTTTCAAGACTCGGTAGACCTCTTACTCGATTCTTCTTGCTTATTTTGATCAGATTATCAAAATTTACATGACAAAACCTTTTATGCCATAACGAGGTATCATCTATCTTTGCATATAGACATTTATTCCGAGTTGAGTCAAGGTGAAATGTATTACCTTTTGTTTGTGTCCCAGTGGCAGCTAACTTTCCATTCTTGTCATGAACTTTGACAATTCCTTTCTGAAATTCTATTCGGTAACCTATGTTGTTTAGTTGTGCTACACTCAACAAATTGTATTTCAAACCTTCAACCCAATAAACATTATTGCACTTTGCATTGTCAAGAAGTGTTATGGATCCTTTACCTTTAACCAGACATGGTGCATCATTACCAAATCTTACATAGCCTCCATCATAGTCTTCTAACATGACAAACTTGTGTTTATCACCTGTCATGTGATGTGAGCATCCACTATCTATGATCCAAGAGTTATTAGTATTTATGTGAGATATTAGGGCTTTTTCTTCATACCTTTTTTCATCTGATCCATCTTTGATAGCCACATAAACTACTTCCTCTGTATCAGTTTCATCTGATTTATCATTATTGGATTCCTCATCAGCTATTAAGCATGTCTTTCTATGTCTTCTTCTGAAGTCTCGGTGTCCTCTATAATGATTATCTTTCTGTCTGTCATCTCGGTAATCTCTCTTTTTAGTAGAATCTTTGTCAAGACAGTTAGAAGCCATATGTCCTATCTTATAACAATTGAAACATTTCAAAGGTAGTTTTCCTTTATACTTACCTTTGCCTCTCGGTAACCTTCTGGCTAATAGTGCTTCAAACTCTTCTTGCTTTCTAATTTCCTCATACAGTTTGTGTACTTCCTCCATGTTCTTGCGGAATCTTTCACTTTCTCCACTATGATCTCCTTCAGAGTACTTATACTGTCTTTCATTATAATCATTAGATTCATCAAGATGAAAAGAACTAAATGCAGATTCAACTTTATTTACCGATGACCCACTGTTATCAAAGTTGCTTAACTCAAATGCATTTAGCTTACCAATAGTAGCATCTAAAGAGACTGACATATTTGGTACAGACCTCAATTCATTGATTGCATAAGCTGGTATAAGGGTTCTTAACAACTTACTTGTTATGTCCTTTTCTTCAATGGTTCCACTTGCTCCTCTAATTTGATTGACAATCTCCTTTAGTCTTGTACCATACTGGGTTATGTTCTCACCTTCATTCATCCTCATAGATTCAACTTGCCCTCTTAGACTGTCCACTTTTTCTCTTTGAACATGTTCATCTCCTCCATACATTGATATGAGCTTGTCCTACATAGCCTTTGCATCATTGCAGCCTTCTAGATCATTAAACTCTGAATCGGTCAATGCAGATGTTATTTCAATCATTGCTTGGATATGTTCTTGCTTTACCTTTATTTCTTCCATTGTCAATGGATAGGTGCTCCGTGTGATGAAATCATTCTCTAGATAATATACAGCATATTCTCCAACTCTTGATAGGTGCAGCTTCATCCTTTTCTACCATGTAGAGAAACTTGACTTGTTTAGCTTCGGTGCATCCCTCTTATACATCTTTGGATCTTTGTGTAGTACCCCTACTCGTTTAAACTCATTAGACTCATATTTTATTATTGTTTACTTTCAGTGGATACATTACCATGATTTGTTATTCAGACTTATATGACATTATTCCACGCTTTATCTGAATGAGATGCATAACTTATTTGCAGTATTTCAGTACTTGTGATTTATGGCATTTTATGGATTATTGCTATGTACTAATATTTTACTTTATCTATGCAATGTGGAATTATATGTTGTGTGTCTGCAAGTGTATTGGATGCAAGGGGACAATTTTCCTTCACTCATTTCAGTGAGACAAGGAACATCGTGATTCTCCTTCATCGGTGTGCATGTCATGTTTTCTATATTGTATATATGCATGTGTGGTTCGATGATGTAGGATATTGCAGGTACAAGTACTAGGTAGGTACAGGGTATCGTCTCCACCTGGCTTCATAGGTCTGAGCGTACCTTATATATTTTCTAATGGAAGTGGAGGAGATAGTAGTTGACCCTATTTGATTCAGTCACACTCATGTGAGTGTCGTCAGTTGGTCGTCCGGTCAGTTTGTTTGGCCTTCGTATTTTGTTGTTTGATTTTTGTGAGTATTTTCTTGAGGTTTGCTTTGTTTGTGTGTTTAGTGATTTTACTTATTGCTTGTTGTGTTTATTTGTCCATGAAGGGTGAAAGATTGTGGATAATAGTGATGCTAGGATTTAACATCCTTCATGTAGAAGTAGGTGAATTATCAAAAACTATGTTCGATGATTGGTTTTCAATTTATACTATCGTTATACGTATTTAATATGTAGATTCGGACTTAGACATATACATATTCAAATACGTGTAGGTAATTAGGAGTCATATTCAAATATGTTGATCATTCTTAATAGGATTATTTATAAGTTGAATTTTACGATGTAACATACTATATATCGAATGTTTATTGTCTTTCGTACAAAAAGAAATACATCTTTATTAAGCATTGTTTTGGTTACATTAATACAAATTTTATATAAATATTCGTTAGATAATTGTGAAATCAATCGCATATATATATATATATATATATATATATATATATATAAACAATTATCATGAGAATAAATATAAATACATATTATACATATGTATATGAATCGCCCATATACAAATATATAAATATGTAATTATGATATATTAAAAAAATATATTTAAAAGAAATAAAATTATTAATTATAAATATTGTTTTATTGAAGAATCAAAATATATATATTTAATTTGTCAAATATTAATGTTTAAATATTTATATTAATAAAAGGGTCATTAATTAATTAACTTTATAATAAAAATATATAATAAAGAAAAAATGGAAATTAAAATAAATTAAAAAAAATATATATATAACATAATATAAATAGCAAATATTGGAGGGTGGCGGGTTGTAAGTTTTAATAAAGTTTTAATAAAAACTAATAAGTAGGGTGGTTGATAGTAATATCGACCACCCCCTTAATAAAGGGAGGGGTCGGTATTACTACCGACCACCCTCCTCCCTTTGCATTGTATAAACCCCACGTCAACAAGCAATAACGGTGGGGGTACCAATTTGCATGCAACCATGTCCATTAAGGGATGTGGTGGAAGGGAGTAATGTAAGGGTAAAAATTAATGTGAGGATTAACTTAGAAAATAACGTGGTTCATCAGCCCACGTAAACCCACCCATATGCACCATTTTCAACGTGAATTATATGGTAATTTAACCTTGCACATTGTTAGGAAGCTATTTTTAGTAAAGTCAATTTAGTATTGAAGTCAAAAGCCACATGTATTATCTATAAATAAGGACTTAACCACTTTAGAAGTGTGGTGTCGTGAAATAGGTAATGAAGAACTTTACATGAGGAACACATAGGTGTTCAATTATGAGTAGGACTGTTATGTTGTAATTAGATCTTGAGTGGTGTCACTTGGAATCAATCCACCTCTAGTAGAGATAGCCCGAAAGTAGGAAAGTGGGTAGATGGCTACACTATATATATAACCATTGAGTGGGAAGAGAAGGGGGGGTGGAGATGCAATGAAGGAATAGAGAATGAAATAGGAGAATAGCAAGTTGGAGAATAGCAAGTTGAGGAATAGCAAGTTTGAGATTGACAAGCAAGGCATAGAGCTAATTGGTGGAAGATCGTTAGAAGTTTGACAAATCAGATTCAAGCTTGCAAAGAGGTCAGGGTTTCATTTGATTTTGTTTAATAGTGAAGGAAGGGTGGAATTTTTATTTTTGGACATAGGTTATGGTGATTTATATGATTATTCTTATATCATTGTTAATTAAAAATATAATTATTAGTCGTTTAAAATAGCTGAATGGAAATCATAGTGAAATAAATGTTAACTAATTTAATTTCTATAGTAGTGAATAGGGATATTTAATCTTGTAGTTATATTATAGGTTTAGTGGATAGGGAGCATGATAGATGTTATGGAAGACGTAATATAGCAAATAAGTTTCTTTAAGAAAGTATCGACATTTCTTATGAATTAAAATTCTAAGTTTATATTGCCTAAGCTCTCTAGATGTCCATGTGCTCTGATTTATTTACCTTTTTTCTCAACAAATGATGACTTTGATTTATTTGGTTTAATATAGTTGAAATTCTTATTATTTTCTAGAAATCTTAAATTGCAAGCTATTTATACATTTGGCTGTTTTAATAAAGATTGTCTGTATTAGGTCTTGTGTGAAAGGTGTTGCAGTCAAGTTTAAATTCCGTTGTGATTCAGTTTGAGATGTCATTGTTTTCAATGTTATTATATTTCTTGGTCAGGTGTAGATTGTATAACCTTATGAGCCATTGCGTGTTTTGTCCACATGGTCAATCTATGGTTAGTGAAATTTGTTTCCTTCACCTGTGGTATGTTAGGATTAGGTATGGCTATCTGTGTCGCCATAGAGTTCTGATAGAGAGAACTATCCTGTAGTGTCCTATGAGAGAGAGTGGCTTTCGAGCGGGGACCATTCCTGAAGTGGATGACAGGATAACCCGTCAAAAGTTAATTAAAAAGTGATAACCTAACAATTGAGTTGGGATGGGTGAGACAAACATTAATTAAGATAATGTGCCTCATACATAGGTGAGTGCTAGTACAGGGCTCATAATGTAGTGAGAAGGCCTAGAATGGCAAACTTACCACCTTTTCTTCATGAAATAATTGGTAGGGTCCACATGAGACTTAGGTGGAGCCAGAAGCCGGGAGAGGTTACCAGGATAACCCAGGCTGGGGGTCGGGACCTAGGAGGTTGTACCATGGTATCCATCATAGGTTATGCGATGACACTCTTTCATTAGAGTCACTAGTGTTTTGTGAGTGGAGTCACATGGATGTGTGTGGAGTCTTGTAGTCCTTTTGTACTTGTCTCATTTTGCTTGCTTGAGGGTTATCTACTATCTCCAGCACAGTGGGGTGGTTCCATTTCGGAATCACATGGTTGGGTGGTAGTGCCACTTCCCGTCAGATGTTTTGGAATGTATCTTCAGGTGAGGAAGGACTTCGCTAATGTTCTTGGTTTGTGGTTCATGTACTAGCTCTTGTTTGTGATCATTGTTCAGTTGAAGTCTTGAGGTCATTGTATCAAACCTTTATGGAACCTTGATATTGTAACTTTGTAATTTGTGGCACTTTTTTGGTAACCATGTATTTATGGATGTTGTAAAAAGGATTCATTGGAATGTATGTTATTGAGTTGCTATAATCTCTTGTATATGTGATCTATTGGAAATAAATATATTGGAGTACTTTGATTCTTTCATTATGGAATTCAAATGTATGTGTAGTTTTTATCTTAAACATTTAATTTTCCTAAATAGCTGAACAATAGGATTTTCCATGGTGTTAATATAATCTATGAAGTAATCTTCATTGGTAACCCTTAGGGAATCAGGTGTTAGACTTCAGTTGTGTCGTTAGACGTGCTATTGATATGATTATGCACTTAATCTTTTAAAAAAAAAAAAATTTACACACTTTTAGTTGCCTAGTTGGATTGTTTTCCTTAGGGGTTTCTGGTCTGGCATTACATTTGGTATCAGAGCCCAAGTTTCAACATTGGGTACTCTGGGTTTGTAGTGTACCCATTCAACTTGACCTTTTTGCTTAGGTTTTAATGTTTGTGTTTCCCTTGTTTATCCTTGCCATAGATCTAAACCGTTTTCTCTTTTGTAGTGCTAGGTCATGGCTAGGAGAGCTAGGGGAGGTTGTCGTATGGGTGGTTGCAATAGAGGTAGAGGTGGAGGCAGAGGTGGAGGATGGGGCCATGGTTCTGTTCATCACAGTCCTTCACCACCACCTACTCATGTGAGTGTTGAGCTGGAATAGTCAGTTCATCAAGATTCACCGCATGCAGAAGAACATGTTCCCGAAAGGGATGAGCTTAGACAAATGTTTTAGGAGGTTCTTGCTAGGTTAGGCGCCAAGCCTGAGGTTGATCAACCAATTCTAGAAGAGAGAGAGAGAGAGAGAGAGAGAGAGAGAGAGAGAGAGAAAGATCACCCAAGAGGAGGGAGATTGCAGTTAATGGAGATCAAGCTTCCTTGGGTCACATAAAGGACTTGATGAGGTCCAACCCTCCTTACTTTGATGGTATGGGTACCGATCTTTAGGCAGAGACTTGGCTTATTAGTCTAGATAGGTGTTTTACTATGATCCCATATAGTAGCAACACTAAGGTGAGATGGGCTATTATGCGTCTCGAAAACTTTGCTTCAATCTGGTGGAGACTAGAGGAGGAGAAGATCGGTGTGTGCATTAACACAGTGACATGTTAGCTATTTTTGGAGAGATTCAGGGCATGGTTTCTCTCACCCTAGTGGAGACAAACTCGGGCAGATGAGTTCCACGCTCTGTGTCAGTATGGTATGACAGTAGACCAGTATGAGCACAAGTTCTATGAGCTCAAGCAGTATGCTGGGATTGGTAATGATGAGGCTATGCTTGTACAACAATTCCTGAGGGGCTTGAATGACCACATTAGTGGAGGTGTTAGGGTGTTTGAGCCAATTTCAGTGGAGATAGCCATGGTGAAAGCCAGATTAGTTGAGTTGAACCTTAGCCGTGCACTTGGTGGTCAGCCAGGTGTGCAGATAGGGAGTGCACCTTCTAGTGGGAATAGAGCTCGGAGAAATCAGTCCCAGTCAGCTACACCATTTAGGACTCCTCAGGCACCCGCTAAGGGTGAACAGCAACAACAACAATCATTGAAACCGAAACAATTTTAGGGCCCTATAAGGCAGTCCTCACAGAGTGAATCTCACATCCCTAGCCAAGAAAGTTTTCAGTATTCTAGTGGGCCAATAGGTAGTAGAGGACTAGGTAGAGGAGCTTGCTTCTCTTGTGGGTAGTTTGGTCACAAAGCTGCACAGTGCCCTTAGCATTTTCACAATACAGGTAGTCAGAGGCCAGCAACATCAGAGCCTACAGTGGGAGATGCAGGGAGATCCCATAGAGTGTTTTCAGTGGTAGATGACTGCCAAGTTGATCCTCAGGGGTCGCACCATCGACCAGGTAAGGGTCCTATGGGACCCAAACGATGAGACCTCGACGACTTGGGAGGATGCAGTGAAGATGAGACAATTGTATTCTTATTTGTTTTAGGCTTCTAGGAGTAAGCCTAGTTTTGGGGGGGAGAATGTAGTACCCCTACTTGTTTGAACTCATTAGACTCATATTTTATTATTGTTTACTTTCAGTGGATACATTACCATGATTTGTTATTTAGACTTATATGACATTATTCCATGCTTTATTTGAATGAGATGCATAACTTATTTGCATTATTTCAGTACTTGTGATTTATGGCATTTTATGGATTATTGCTATAGACTAACATTTTACTTTATCTATGCAATGTGGAATTATATGTTGTGTGTCTACAAGTGTATTGGATGCAAGGGGACAATTTTCCTTCACTCATTTTGGTGAGACAGGGAACGTCGTGATTCTCCTTCATCAGTGTGTATGTCATGTTTTCTATATTGTATATATGCATGTGTGGTTTGATGATCTAGGATATTGTAGGTACAAGTACCGGGTAGGTATGGGGTATCATCTCCACCTGGCTTCACAGGTCTGAGCGTACCTTATATATTTTTCGATGGAAGTGGAGGAGATAGTAGTTGACCCTATTTGATTCAGTTACACTTGTGTGAGTGTCATCAATTGGTCATCCGATCAATTTGTTCAGCCTTCGTATTTTGTTGTTTAATTTTTGTGAGTATTTGCTTGAGGTTTGCTTTGTTTGTGTGTTTAGTGATTTTAATTATTGCTTGTTGTATTTATTTGTCCATGAAGGGTGAAAGATTGTTGATAATAGTGATGCTAGGATTTAACATCCTTCGTGTAGAAGTAGGCGAATTATCAAAAACTATGTTTGATGATTGGTTTTCCATTTATACTATCGTTATACGTATTTAATATGTAGATTCAGACTCAGACATATACATATTCATATACGCGTAGGTAATTATGAGTCATATTAAATTATGTTGATCATTCTTAATAGGATTATTTATAAGTTGGATTTTACGACGTAACGTACTATATATTGAATGTTTATTGTCTTTCATACAAAAAGAAATACATCTTTATTAAGAATCATTTTGGTTATAATAATACAAATTTTATATAAATATTAGTTAGATAATTGTGAAATCGATCGTCTATATATATATATATATATATATATATATAAACAATTATCATGAGAATAAATATAAATACATATTATACATATGTATATGAATCGCCCATATACAAATATATAAATATGTAATTATGATATATTAAAAAAATATATTTAAAAGAAATAAAATTATTAATTATAAATATTGTTTTATTGAAGAATCAAAATATATATATTTAATTTGTCAAATATTAAAGTTTAAATATTTATATTAATAAAAGGGTCATTAATTAATTAACTTTATAATAAAAATATATAATAAAGAAAAAATGGAAATTAAAATAAATTAAAAAATATATATATAACATAATATAAATAGCAAATATTGGAGGGTGGCGGGTTGTAAGTTTTAATAAAGTTTTAATAAAAACTAATAAGTAGGGTGGTCGATAGTAATATCGACCACCCCCTTAATAAAGGGAGGGGTCGGTATTACTACCGACCACCCTCCTCCCTTTTGTATACGTGCCCTCCTCCCTTTGCATTATATAAACCCCACGTCAACAAGCAATAATGGTGGGGGTACCAATTTGCATGCAACCATGTCCATTAAGGGATGTGGTGGAAGGGAGTAATGTAAGGGTAAAAACTAATGTGAGGATTAACTTAGAAAATAACGTGGTTCATCAGCCCACGTAAACCCACCCATATCCACCATTTTCAACATGAATTATATGGTAATTTAACCTTGCACATTGTTAGGAAGCTATTTTTAGTAAAGTCAATTTAGTATTGAAGTCAAAAGCCACATGTATTATCTATAAATCAGGACTTAACAACTTTAGAAGTGTGGTGTCATGGAATAGGTAATGAAGAACTTTACATGAGGAACACATAGGTGTTCAATTACGACTAGGACTGTTATGTTGTAATTAGATCTTGAGTGGTGTCACTTGGAATCAATCCACCTCTAGTAGAGATAGCCCGAATGTAGGAAAGTGGGTAGACGGCTACACTATATATATAACCATTGAGTGGGAAGAGAAGGGGGGATGGAGATGCAACGAAGGAATAGAGAATGAAATAGGAGAATAGCAAGTTGGAGAATAGCAAGTTGAGGAATAGCAAGTTTGAGATTGACAAGCAAGGCATAGAGCTAATTGGTGGAAGATTGTCAGTTGTTTCAAAAATCAGATTCAAGTTTGCAAAGAGGTCAGGGTTTCATTTGATTTTGTTTAATATTTAAGGAAGGGTGGAATTTGTATTTTTGGACATAGGCTATGGTGATTTATATGATTATGCATATATCATTGTTAATTAAAAATATAATTATTAGTCATTTAAAATAGCTGAATGGAAATCATAGTGAAATAAATGTTAACTAATTTAATTTCTATAGTAGTGAATAGGGATATTTAATCTTGTAGTTATATTATAGGGCTAGTGGATAGGGAGCATGATAGATTTTATGGAAGACGTGATATAGCGAATAAGTTTCGTTAAGAAAGTATCAACATTTCTTATGAATTAAAATTCTAAGTTTATATCGCCTAAGCTCTCTAGATGTCCATGTGCCCTGATTTATTTACCTCTTTTCTCAACAAATGATGACTTTGATTTATTTGGTTTAATATGGTTGAAATTCTTATTATTTTCTGGAAATCTTAAATTGCAAGCTATTTATACATTTGGCTATTTTAAGAAAGATTGTCTGTATTAGGTCTTGTGTAAAAGGTGTTGCAGTCAAGTTTAAATTCCATTGTGATTCTGTTTGAGATGTCATTGTTTTCAATGTTATTATATTTATTGGTCAGGTGTAGATTGTATAACCTTATGAGCCATTGCGTGTTTTGTCCACATGGTCAATCTATGGTTAGTGAAATTTGTTTCCTTCACCTATGGTATGTCAGGATTAGGTATGGCTATCTGTGTTGCCATAGAGTTCTGATAGAGAGAACTATCTTGTAGTGTCCTATGAGAGAGAGTGGCTTTCGAGTGGGGGCCGTGCCCGAAGTGGATGACAGGATAACCCGTCGAAAGTTAGTTAAAAAGTGATAACCTAAAAATTGATTTGGGATGGGTGAGATAAACATTAATTAAGATAATGTGCCTCATACATAGGTGAGTGCTAGTACAGGGCTCATAATGTAGCAAGAAGGCTTGGAATGGAAAACTTACCACCTTGTCTTCATGAAAGGATTGGTAGTGTCCACATGAGACTTAGTTGGAGCCGGAAGCCGGGAGAGGTTACCAGGATAACCCAAGATGAGTGTCGGGACCTAGGAGGCTATACCATGGTATCCATCATAAGCTATGCATTGACACTCTTTCGTTAGAGTCACTAGTGTTTTGTGAGTGGAGTCACATGGATGTGTGTGGATTCTTGTAGTCCTTTTGTACTTGTTTCATTTTGCTTGCTTGAGGGTTATCTACTATCTCTAGCACGGTGGGGTGGTTCCATGTCAGAATCACATAATCAGGTGGTAGTGCCACTTCCCATCGGATGTTTTGGAATGTATCTTCAGACAAGGAAGGACTTCGCTGACATTCTTGGTTCGTGGTTCATGTACTAGCTCTCGTTCGTGATCATTGTCCAGTTGAAGTCTTGAGGTCATTGTATCAAACCTTTATGGAACCTTGATATTGTAACTTTGTAATTTGTGGCATTTTTTTGGTAACCATGTATTT
Source organism: Cryptomeria japonica (assembly GCF_030272615.1). Taxonomy (NCBI): domain Eukaryota; kingdom Viridiplantae; phylum Streptophyta; class Pinopsida; order Cupressales; family Cupressaceae; genus Cryptomeria; species Cryptomeria japonica. The sequence continues at coordinate 518,793,148 of NC_081414.1, read as the reverse complement.
ATGGATGTTGTAAAAAGGAGTCATTGGAATGTATGTTATTGAGTTGCTATAATCTCTTGTATATGTGATCTATTGGAAATAAATATATTGGAGTACTTTGATTCTTTCATTATGGAATTCAGATGTATGTGTAGTTTTTATCTTAAACATTTAATTTTCCTAAATAGCTTAACAATAGGATTTTCTAAGGTGTTAATATAATCTATGAAGTAATCTTCGTTGGTAACCCTTAGGGAATCAAGTGTTATATTTCCATTGTGTCGTTAAATGTGATATTGATATGATTATGCACTTAATCTTTAAAAATAAAAAAAAAATTTACACACTTTTAGTTGCCTAGTTGGATTGTTTTCCTTAGGGGTTTTTGGCGGGGCATTACACTTTGCCTCAAGTACCTTTAAAATTTTTCTTCTGGAGTCCAAAGATCTAATACTAATTGATGATTTTGATACTTAATGTAAGTACAGATGCCAAGGAAATAAGATGAGAGGGGGGGTGAATCATACAAACTTAATCTTCCATAAAAACATCAGATTCAACCTCGGTAACATATATTTCAGTAATATACCCAAAACTACTAAACACGTAAACTCAAAAGTATATAAACATCATAGCACTCATAACACCAGATTTAACGTGGAAACCCAAATAGGGAAAAACCATTGTGGGATTTCGGACCCACTAAGAAATATACTCTTCTAGAGTATGCTCGGTTAAAAGCAAATCCTGTTAAAGATTACAAACACATTGCTAGATGTGACCTGGTTAAGGGATTTCCCTCAAATTTGTTAGGATCTTCACCTTGTTAGAAGTGACCTTGTTAAAGGATCTCAAACACTCAATCAGAATGTCACCTTGCTAGAGGGTTTTACAAATAAGACTGTTAAGTCCACTCAGTTAAGAGATTTTCTATCACTTCATAAAATAACAGTAATAAAAATCTATCTGCAACTTCACATCTAAAATACTAAAGCAGATTCTTATTTGCTCAATACAATTTAGACATAGAACTAATCTTGTCCATCTGCTGGGCTCTATACTCTATTATACAAAACAGGTCTTCAAGCTTCAGTGCTCGGTAATCACTATGTAGCATCCCTATGCATACACTTACCCGCATACATTGTTTATCAACAATTCCTTATTTATAGACAATCACCAACCGCTTAATCTCCTTGATCACATTTCCCATGATCAATCATAGCCATCAGATCTTCAAACTTTGTCCAGGTTCAATGTATTTGCCGATCTGAAAATGTGTTACCCCACCTTGGAACTTGCATACATATCTTGGAACTTGTGCTAGGGTATTGCGGTTCAATCTAAGCTATAGATCTTCCTGCCAATTTTCCTTTGCCATATATTCTTTAACAAACTTCATTCACGGCATACCAATCATTTAATCATAGCCAACTCATCAGCTTTATTAAATAATGCATGTAATCATTTAATACATTTTGTTATTACTTGGTTGCAACTCGGTAAATACTAAACTTCACTCGGTAGACATTTCGCCTTCATTAACCGATAGCGATAACCTTAGGGTTTATCGACTAGGTTCTTTGCTCGGTAAGATATCATAGTATTAACTTTACAATCAATAACATATGTATGATATCAAAATACTCTAAACATCATGATCTCATTATTGTCTAACTCAGTAATAGTTGCCCATTGAATAATTTATTTCTCCCCTGATTCATCATATTCTTTCTATGTCTTTTACCAACATCTTTATACTCATCAAATCATACCTCTTAAGATATGGCAATATCATACTGAATTAGAAAATCAATTTCTTGACATCAATGACAAAATAATAATATTAAGACAGTAATCATCCTTAATCGGTTGTATCCATCATCATCAACAACCTTCTCAATATCCTTATTGAAATGCCAACAATCTCTACTTGTCTGTTATAATGCCAACAGTCTCTGATTCCAATTCCTCACAATGTGGAGGAGCCTTTTGATTTAAATACTTTCCATTTCTATATGAAGTGCACATTTTATGGATTAAGTAAGGTGTTGGGGATGGATGAGAGCAGTACGGTGCTAGCTAAGCTTCTAATGATGGCAATGAACATACAATACCTAGAAGTCAATACAGATTATGATTATCTGGGATATTTGGTGCAACACATCCATGACGCCTTGATGGACATCCAGAAGAATACTTCTGTCATTAATTTCAAACATTATTCCATATTGATGCACCTGATTTTGTACTACAATGCAGACAAGATGGAGAAAGAATTGGTACTAGAAAGAGTGGAGTTTGACATGCCTATGCTAGTACAAAAGTGGACATAGGTGTGGAATAGTAGCACTTATAATTCCTCTTTTCTTTATTTTCAAAATTGGATTGTTTTACCTATCACAGATATGTTAGGAACGGAGAAAGAAAGACTTATCCTAGGTGTGAGGAGGCTTTTGAGGCCACAATAGTTTGTCCCTAATTGGCCCATTACTCATAACTGGGGGGGTTTTATTTCTTTAATAATTTTACTGTCATGAGGGTATATGGGTCTCCTCAACCCCCACACATTTTACCAAAATTTGTTCCAATGAGATTAGCTATAATTGAATTCATTTGGCAGTTCCTTTTAGTTGATAGAGAATATTTATTAACTCACAGAAATGACACTTTTCTTCTTAGGCTGTGGGTAGCTCCTGACTTTACCATTGGAAAAATATCCGTAGATGAAATTAATAATTGGTTAAAACAATATAGAATGGTAACTACTTATTCTAGATTTTGTGACCCTGATCAGTTTATGAAACTTGCACTAAAGAGAATGACACCTTGGGCACAAGTGAAACATCATGAGCCTCTTGATGAAGAGGATGTAGTCAAGAATTTGATAGAAAGGACTGTTGTGAAAGAGAGAAGAAGGAAATGGGGTAATTTGATGAGGTTAGAACAAGAATTCAAAGAGAGTGACCCCACTTTTGTTGGTTTTTATCATCAAGAGGGTTATTTTGAAAGAATGGAGAAGATGGTCAATGCTTATGATGACTTAATGGCTCAAATGCCAGGACAAAAGGAGCCACAAGAACTAGAGAATGAATTGTCCTCTCAAGGCAATACGCCTAGTGATCAACTGGTAATGGATGTTGACAATGTTGAGAGTGGTGATGAGGTGGAATCTATGAGGGAGCCACCTATGAAAAGATAGAAGGTTGAGTAATGCAGAGAATTGGTAAGGAAGGACCCTGCTAAGGTAGTGATTGTTGAGAAAGGTAAATACTTTCAAGCTATCAGATAGAGGCTTAGGGAGAAACCAGCTGAAGAAGAAGTGGGAGAAGTGGATTTACCTCTGGCTACTCACACAAATGAAAGGATTATGCTATCAAAGTCTTTTATGGAAGATGAATCTTTCATAAAAATAGATGAGTTCAAAAGTTTCCTAATCAAAGTTAAGTAGAATGAATTGAGAAAAGAATTTGATTTTGGAGAGGGAGGTAAAGAGAAAAGTGAACAAATTGTTCAAGCCCTCCAGCTGTATGATCCTGATAGTGAGGATTTAACGGTGGAACAAGCAAGATTCCTTGTAGAAAATAGTGGAATGTTGTTGTTGCTTGGGTGGGACATTCACTCCACCTTCATTATTGATCAAATCATAAGGCAATCGGATCCTCTTTTCAGATCAGAGGTTGATGTACAAGATTTTGTAAGAGGATCATGATTTGATCCCAAATCCAAGAGACTTGCAATCTGGTCACTTGCCCCTGCCACACAGAAGCCCCATCTCATGAATATTCAAGGGGAGAGAAGGGGAGATCGATTAATTTGGAATCTGCAAGACACTGGGGATAATGAAATTGCATATTTAATGACATGTGTCTCCTATATGAATAAAGATAAAATAGTGGACTTGCAGAAAAGAAATGCTAAAACATATAAGGAGCTAGTTGTAATTGCAAAGAAGTATGAAGAAGAGATAATGAAGAGTGCAGCGATGGAAGATCAAATCAAGGAGTTGACTGAAAAATTGGCCAATATGTAGACTACATCCCATGGCCATACTACAGAGATGGTGGATGCTACCACCAATGTACTTGAGGAGTTTTTTTTTGTTTCTACTGAGGTTTCATTTCCTGACTAGATCAAGATTTAGCTTGAGGAGTATGTTGGGAGGATAGAGATGTTGGAGGAAACCAAAAATTAGAAAGGGGTGTTTTCTCTATTGGAGGTTCTCCAACATAGAATTGATATGTTAAAAGGTCAAATTAAAGATGTTCATAACTTTCACATTTCTCTGAAGGAAATTGGTGATGTGTGTTTTTCTACCATTTCATTTTTGGATCCATTATTCAATGTGTGGTTAGTAAGGAATAGATTAATGGATAAATTGGAAGTTGCTATAGATTACATGGATGATCCACCAAAGAAAATAAGTGACACCAAGGAGATTGTAGGCACTGTGAACTCTTTGTTTTTATTTTTCAAGGGCAAGGACCGGCTAATAAAGAGAAAACTGTAGAAATTTGTTGATGGCTATAGTGTTTTTGTTCCTGCCATATATGAAAAAGAGGGAAATATGAAGCAATTGGATGCTTGTAAATATTAATTGGAGATGATAGTATAAAATACATAGACTTTACTCCACCTAGGAAATGACATAGATATTCCTAGTTTTGATAAAGTGTCGGACGCACTATACAAGACTGAGGTGGATTTTTTAAAGTTTGTTGTTGATGCATGGACTGTAACTAATGCTCAATGGAATGAGGTCGTTGGATAGTTAGAGGAGGTTAAGAAGTTTTCCTAGCCTATAGATAAGGAAGTAGCTAGATGGTAAATAATAATGAACAAGAGAAAAAGGGCCCAACTAAAATTTGAATGATTATTTTGTTTTTTGTCTGTCCCGAGGAGTAGAATGACCTGGCAGCTGAGCGATGCTAACAGGGAGGATAAGTTTTTGAAAAGGCATCTTGATTTTTCTGTGACTATTGTGGATGACCTTCATTGAGTTAAAGATGTTATCCTGAATACCCATCGACAAAGGTGCCAAGTTAGAGTTTCAGTTGTTGAACTAGTTTCTAGTTTCCTAAGTGATCGGTAGATTGTTTGCTTTCCTTGGTTATAAGAGGAATACCATGATCACTTAGGAAGGGTCTAGGAAATTTTGTAAATTCCAAGTTTATTGAGTCATATGTCTCAGTCATTGATAGGAAAGATACAATCATACATGGTATCATGATTATTTTGTAACTATCTATAATTTTATAGAGAAATATAGAAGTTTGAATAGTGTTCCTTGAGTCTTTGAGTTACAAATTTTGAACCTCTGAACATTGTATGATAGGGGTGATTATATAATATCAACACAAATATGATTTGAATCTTATTTATCTCCTTTGTGTCAAATCAATGAGTTTTGAATAAGTACAACCTCCATAAGTAATAAAAATAGGGAGATGTCACAATACAAGTGATCCTTCAATTGATATAATAGTTGATTCATTGTGGATGAGAATGTTTTCTTTTTTATATGATCATTGTATCAATAAGAGATCATAGATATAGTCTATTATACCATGATACTTGCATCAATATGGAGATGTCACAAAACAAGTGACCCTCCAATTGTTGGTTCCCAAATAGTTTTACACTGCAAGAGGTAGAAACCAAGTTGATTCTTCAAATATCTATGGAGAAGACAACTCAAACTATTAAAATCCTCAAGAACTTGGACCAACTGACAAGGATTCTGCAAATCCTTCTACACTTTGGGCTCTGCACAACACGAGAGGGTGATCCCTTAGTGAATTTTACAATATGATCTTTGTACCACACTCAAATATTCACTGAAATAAGGCAGATGACCTCATATATGGGCTCAACAACATGGATAATTCTCAAGGATGGCAAGTACTCTAGTGATCCTCAACTTAATCAGAGCATGAGATGGGTAGAATAGACAATAACAGACATGAAAAGAAATGTATTCTAATATTCAACAAATTATAGCATTTTTTTAGTGAAATTGAAAACAAAACTGATATTTAAAGATAGTTATAAGATGTCATCAATGCCTTACTCCATTGGGTACCTGAATTTATAAGATGTAAAGTGAAAATGTGAAAAAATTTTATCTAATAGTATAAGATCTAAGACAATATTGCCTTACAATATATCTCATCTGCAATCCCAACCTGAACTACTTATCTAAATCCCTGCATAAGCCCTACCACTATGTAATTCCACTCAAGCATTTAATCGACCCCTTATATCGAAGCATGAAATGAAAAATTACATACACCATAACAATGCAACAAATGAAAAAACCCTTGATTCTGTTCATTTGAAATATGATAGAATTATACACCGGAGAGAAATAGATCAAAATTTTATTTCTATTGAATAAAATTACTACTTCTATCACAAAATAAATTTACATATAACTCCTTCAAGAACCTGCACAAAGCTTGACACTAAATTCTTTTTATTTTCTCTATAAATGACTTTAGAACTTGCTCCCTTCACCTAGACTTACTACTGGAACTAGAAAAGGAACACCAAAGGCACCAAAATTTTGGAACCCTCAAGAGACCCCCCAAAAAGGAACATTTCTAATGGCCTTTATTTCCCTTTTTATAGAAGAAAAGGGAGAAACAAGCTTTAGGCCAAGAGACACATGTCGATAGAATATTTACTCTCAGCAATTAGGCCTAAAAGGACATATGCAATTCTATTACAAAAATATTCTTTATCCATGTGCTAGCACCCGTGAATCAAAATTTTCAACTAAAAAATTAGTAGAAGCAAAACTGCTTGAGTCATGCCATTATCACCCTGATGCCTTCAGATGGAGTGTGAGATGCTACATTCTATCCAATAGAATATTTCCCTTCTCAGAAGGGATATTGGGTCCTGGCAAGAAGTAATGTCACCCCTAAAATAGAGGAGGAGCTTTAGCCTTCATGCCCAGGATCAGAGAAAGTGGAAAGAGGAGCTTTAGGGTAAACATAATATGTTGGGGAGGGGTTGTAACTTCCATTCCATCACAAAGATTACTGGTTGCCACTCCCCACCCAGAAAAATCCTTCTTTCATTCTTCTGCAAGCTCCTTCTTCGAACCCCCTACCATCTAGTAGTAGAGTATAAGTAGAGGATGTGTCATGTGTCGCCCTTCTTTATAAGAAAAGGCTTTCACACCCCCTCTGACAATAAACAAGCTCACATAGGAGAAAAAAAAAATACCCATCTCGTACCACAGAGCACATAGAAACTCCATGCACGATCCTGCTCAAACATCATCTTCCTTTTTGAGGAAAAAACCACTCTCAGAAAATGAAAAAGCTTTCTTTTCTCTTCTACCAATTAAGTCACCACCCCATTGTATTTATAAATTTTTTACACTTCATTTGATGATGCTCATTCACATGAAAAAACATCATTTTGGTGCTTTTCAACTCACCCTACTAGCTATGGATTCTAGAAGTCATGGTTATCAAATCCACTACATCCTGCTAGGGCTCGTCTTATGTGAACGATTTTGATCTGATTTTATTCCTCCTTGATTGTACAAATTCTGCTTCAAAATCCCTAACAACAAGCAACCTCTAATTTCTAAGAGAAATCCATGACGTCCCATCTTTAACTCTGAAGCTATCCAATCCTTTTATGCCTCTGAAACCGTTGTCCTTGCTTGTCTAATCAACCTCGAATCACAAGAAACCTTCAAATTAGTCCCTCAAGAATGAGTTAACATCCAAGCCTTAAAAATTCCTCGTACATATTAGCTTGCCACCACCATTGTTTCTAGCTCTCATGTTTGTTTAATGTTAGCATTTTTATGTCATGAGCTAGCAACTAGATAGTTTGTGGTTAAGTTTTATGGTTATCGCCAGCTCATGAGGTTAAATGTCTGAAGGCATGATCAAGCTGCGAGCTTGTGAGTGAAGTGATAGTAGTTAAGAAATAAACAATTTTATGTTGGCAAGTAGGTGACAAGGGTTAAAGTTAACACTATCTCCAGGTCACTGCAATGACAAGGACTTAACGTTTCGAAGTCAAGAATTGGTGAGTGGTGGTTAAGTTGCCCTCAGTTGCTAGCTCTCAAGGTTATGAAGCCTTAGCATTTTCATCTTGTGAGTTGGAGATAGAGTAGTAAGGGCTGGTCGCTACGTTGCAAGATTTTCTAATGGGTAGTCTTTTAGGTAGAGGGCTGAAGACCGTGTGCCATGTGTTTTAATGACTTTATAGGGACTACTGAGGTGCAAATATTTTTTTTTATGCTTTGGAAAAAGGTTGAAATCGCCAATATATTTTTTTATGGTTTGAAAATAGGTTGGAATCGCCAATATATTTTTTATGGTTTGAAAATAGGTTCAAATTACCAATATTCTTTTTATGGTTTGAAAATAGGTTGAAATTCCCAATGCAAATATTTTTTCAGGTTTTAAAAACTTTACAATTCACCCATGCAAATATTTTTGTTGGTTTTAAAAACATTACAATTCGCCAAGATTTTTCACAAACTTTGAGCGACCACAAATGATTCTCCAATAGACATTATTATTTTTCTCCGTAAACAATAACATTTCGCCAGTAAAATTAATATTTTCCTCGGCAATTATACACCTTTCGTCGGGGTTTTCCACCTTGTCTAAGGGGTGGGGGGGTTTCTTAAGGTTTTCCCTGTATATATGTATATATGTATGTATATATATATGTGTATATACGTATATATATGTATATATATATATGTAAATGTATATATATGTGTATATGTATATGTATATATATATATATATGTATATGTATATATATATGTATATGTATATATATATATATATGTATATGCATATATATATGTGTACATATGTATACATATATGTATACATATGTACACATATATATACATATATACATATATACACATACATGCATACATATATATGTACATATGTATACATATATGTATATATATATATATATACATATATGTAGATATATATATATATACATATATATATCTACATATGTGTATACATATATATATGTATATATATATATATATATCTACATATATGTATACATATATATATGTATATATATATATGTATATGTATGTATATGTATATGTTTATGTACATACACATATACATATACATATACATATATACCGATATACATATATGTATATATACATAGCTATATATGCATATGTATATGTATATGTATGTATATGTATATGTATATATGTATACATATACATATATGTACATGTACATATACATACATACATATACATATATGTATATATATATATATATCCACAAATGCCTTCTATAAATACACCCCATTTAAAACTGGGGCTTTTTCCTCCCCTTTTTCTTATTTCTTTATTATTTATTTATTTTAATAGGGTTCCTTTATTGTGAAAGGCCTTTTTATATGTCATAACTTCAGTTAGGGCATCCATTTTGATGCAGGGTTCTCTTTTCTTTCTTTCCACCACCACGATTCTTCGCATCTTGAAGGGTTTGTTTGGCCATGGCAGTGAGGGGTTTATGCTAGCACTGTGTGGCAAGGAGGAGGGAGGAGTGAGGGGCGCTATGGTGGCCACTACCCACAACGCAGGGGTTTACCCCTACGGTTGTGGGGATGTCCCCCCCATAGCCACAGAGACTTGATCCCGTGACTATGGGGTGGCCTCCCCACAGTCGCAAGGGTAAACCCCCGTGACTATGGGTGGCCTTGGTCCCCATGACCCACATCTCCTCTTCCATTCGATGCCCCTTTTTTTATATTAATCTTATTAAAAAAAAATAGAATATGTTTTAAACAATGTATTTATGTGTGTGTGTGTGTGTCCATGTGTTTATATATATACCGACACTGTATATACACAATGTTTTCTTCTCAGAACAATTTTTTTTTTAACAACAACATTTGCTATGTTAAGCACACATAGACACACAGACACACACACACACATATCTATTTTTATGTATATGTACATAATTAATATAAAGCTTTCTTTTTTTGGTTTCAAATAACCAGCGGGGTATTTATAAATACAACATATAGGAATAAAATGATGATTTATTCATATATATATATATACATATATACATATATATATATACATATATACATATATATATATACATATATATTTATATATATATATATACATATATATTTGTTTGCACAAGTAGATGTCTTATAAAAATGTTGTTATTTTCAGTTTATTCTAACATTATTTCTTAAACAATAGGTATAATGTGATGTCCATATATATATATATATATATATATATATATATATATACGTTCATACTAGTTAAATATGATCAAATATTTTCTTTCAAATCTGGTTTAAAAATCTTTCTTCTAAATAGATTCACTAATTGCAAGATGAAACACCTATAGAAATGTTGCTAATATATAAATGAAATGCAAATATATTGTTTAAATCTGAACTTGTAGACTAACTACTAAACAGATTTAAACACAAAAATAGAATATTAATAAATATGAATCTACTTAAATGCAATGCTATAGCTTTTCTTTTCAAATTTCATACAAATTTAGATAGATAGAACAACTAGAATTCCTGATTTTATAATGCTTTACTAACTTTATGGCCAATGGCTAAATGCAATATTTTTTTTTTCTGAACTACATATAGAAATAAATTTTCATGCTATTTAGGAATATAAATCTGAGATAGCTTTTTTTTTGTTTGTATTATTTTCAAAAAGAAATACAAAGGTAGAGGAGAGGAAGGACAATAACTTTCTTTATTTTCTTTCTTCCCATTTTCAACATACAACAACAATAATAGTAGTACAAACATTCCAGGTCTTTTTTTTTTTTTGATTTCAAATAAAAGGAAATACTATAGTCTTATTATAATCTATCCTTTTAGATTTCTCATGACACATATATGATGCATAATTCACTTCTTCAATCTTCCACATGGATATCATCATTTCTTTCTTCTCCTACTTCCAATAAGGAAACCTGCAAATACAAATTTCTTTGGTTGTGACCATGGAGGCTCACCTCCCAACCTAGGCCTACAAGAGGCCACCCCCAAGCTTGGGAGAACTAGGTGCCAAACAGGTTACAAGCAAGCAATACACACACATACAAGTTTTTAGATTATAAAATAATGCATTCAACACAATACACCCATCCCAAAATTAACACATAGCCATCAAGAATGACATTTTTAAAGTGGGATGAAGGTCGACTAAACATGGGGAGATCTATAATATAACACAATAACACAAAGCCATCACAAGGCCAAAATCCCTTTCAAAACTTGGTCTCTTAGGACCACAAAGAGAAACCCCTTATGACTCCCCTAAATCTTTTAAGACAATACTCCCCTTATGACTCCCAAATTCAACAATTTAAATGCAGCAAGGATCCTGGATCCTTGTGTAATGCCCCACCAAGACAACCCCAAAGGAATAAAACTAAAACACTAGATAAGAGTCTAAACAATTTGTTTTTAAACTTTAATTAGTTTAATGATACATTGAGTTAACATTAAGTTCATATTACACAATGAAATACTTAACTAACACCTACGGAGTTTCCCAACGTGGTTACTTGGTTCACCACTAGCTCAGCTCATGCTAATTACTCCAATTAAGTTGATTAACTTAATAACATAATTATACTTAATAAATGGTTAAATTTATTCAATAGGTTAAAATATAGAGAACATGATTAAGTTCATTCATTGCAATTTAACCATACATTACATCCAATCTTAGATTAAAACATATGCCATACATTTAATTTCCATGCATACTTTGTCTGCATTATAAGATAATAAATACTTTGCATTTCACTAAACCTACATTCTTCATGATCCATATTACTGCATCTAATTAGATAACTTCATACATGCATTTAGGATTAATATCATCTAATCTACATTATACATTTTAACCATAATGCCATTCATACATCCAAAATAAAAAGGAACTAGATGAACACATACACCACACAACACCAAATTGATATCAAAGTTCACCCCTAATGAGCTATATCTTCGGGTCTGCTTCAACTAAAAGACCCCTCTAATAGATAATAGGGTAAAGAATACATAAGGTTCACATCAATTACATCCTACCATCAAGGTGTACAAAAGAAAATAATGAATATGGCCCCATCATTACATCGGTCCAAGAGATACAAGAATGATTACCCTGGCAGGCCTCCATACATCCCGACCCCATCCATTGGGTTACCCTAGCAGCATCTCTTGAACCTCCAG
>NC_081414.1:518765893-518775893 GCF_030272615.1 Cryptomeria japonica | reverse complement strand
CATCACATGATAGGTGGGAAGGATAGACAATAAGCAACTAGTCCTATCCTCTATAGGATCTCAAATGGTCCAACATAGTGAGGTGCAAGCTTATAACCCTTTCCATAATGAATTGGACTCTTATGTAGTCCCACTCTCAAGAAAACTCTATCTCCAACCATGTAGCTATGATTCATCCTCTTCACATCTGCATACTTCTTCTATCTATCTTGAGCCTCTCTAAGGTGTTGTCTAATAAATTCCACCTACTGCTCCATATCTCAAACTAATTCAGGACCAATGGCTACTCTATCCTCAATGCGGTCCCAACTCAAAGGTGTCCTACCTGGTCTGCCATACAATTCTGAAAAGGTGGCATCCCCAAGGTAGTGTGATGCTCAATGTTGTAGGCAAATTCCACCAAGTGAAGATGCTCTTCCCATCTAGTTTGATGATCCATGACATACATACAGAGCATATCCTCCAATACCCGATTCACCCTCTTTGTCTGTCCATCCATTTACGGATGATAGGCTATGCTAGAGTTGAGTTTGGTACCCAAAACTACCTATAATGCCTTCCAAAAGGAAGAAGTAAAGAGGGAATCCCTCTCGGAAATAATCTTGCATGGAATTCTATGAAGTCTGACAATATACCAAAAGAGAACCTGTGCCACTACTGGTGCTATAAAAGTAGTTTAGACTAGTGAGAAGTGACCTACTTTGGTTAACTTGTCAACTATCACCATGATGGCATCATGGCGACAAGATGACATAGGAAGACCAATGATGAAATCCATCAAAATTGTGTCCCACTTCCACTCTGGTATCCATGAGACTTAACAAACCCACTTGGATGGCAGTGCTCCACCTTAACTCTCAAGCACTCAAGGCATTGGGCTACTAGTTTTGCAATGAGTTCTTGCATACCCGACTAGTGATACAACTATCTCAAATCCGCATGCATCTTCTTAACCCTGATATGTGCTACATAGGGTGCTCTATGAGCCTCAACCATAATGAAATCATGCAATATCTTGGAAGAAGGTACATAAATGCATCCTCTATGGCATAGTAGTCTATCGGACTCGATTGAGTAATCTGCATATTTCTCTTCTAGGGCCTCTTGAGATTGCACTACCTGATACACCTCTAAATACCACTCATCCTTAGGCAAATTCTACAATATGTGATCTCCCAAATATGTATCTATGGACATGGAGTATATCTCATGATGTCTCCTACTCAATACATCTGTAACTACATTCTCTTTCCACTTCATGTAGTGAACATCAAAATAATACTCACATAAGAATCCATCCATCTCCTCTAATGATCATTAAGGTTAGGCTGAGTAAATATGTACTACAAGCTTTTATGGTCATAATGAAGCTCAAAGTGATATCCTAAAAGAAAGTATCTCCATCTCACTAGTGTGTGCACCACTGCTACAAGCTCAAGGTCATGAGTAGGGTAGTTTAGATCATGAGTCTTAAGTTTCCTAGACTCATATGCAATAGCTCGACCACCCTACATAAGTACTACTCCTGAACCATCCAAGGAAGCCTCAGTGCATACTACAAAATTAGCTGAGGGATCCAACACAACAAGAATAGGTGTACCTAAGCCTAGCAAATTTGAGAAGCTCATGATTATGACCCAGAAGCTCTCCTAAGATGTCAAGATAATGAAATGCAACCATGAACAAATAATTGAAAAGGTGGAATAGTCTATGGTGGAGATAAAGAAAAACCTCAAGAACCTGGTTGACATAAGCAAGGAAGCCATGAATAATAGTATAGAGGGGCTCAAAAAAATCAATGTCATGGTTGCAGAATACAAATCCATTCATAGTGAAGCTAAGAAAGATCTTGGAGGTGAAGGCATGGCTGCTGGAGACAACAAAGCCACAGGCCCTAGTTCCAAGACCAAAATTAGGAGAATAAATTAGGGCACCTCCAGATTCATTATGGAGGAGCCAGAGGAAATCAACAAGATTTCCATCCAGAAGAACAAGGATTCAGTGCACTCTATTAATTAAGAGCTTTTCTTTTGTTTTGTTGTCTGTGTCTCTTTTGCTTTCATGATTGTTCTAGGGTGCTCCCCTGTTTTGTTGTTGTTTTATGTATGTTTGGCTGATGGCCGGATTTTATAAAACTTTTGGTTTTGGGTCCATGTAAAACCCATTAATCTTTATCAAAAACAAGAATAGGTGCACTAGTAAGTTCCTTTTTGAGTTCCTAAAAGGACCTCTCGCACTTTTCTGTCCACTCAAATTTCTTTTGCTTTCATTGGAGAGATGTGATAGGGTGTGCAACCCTAGGGAACCCATCAATGAAGCATCTATAATAACCTGCTAAGCCCATGAAACTCCTGATCTCTATCACATTGGTTTGCGCTGGCCAATCCATGATAGCTCTAATCTTCAATGGGTCAACTAAGTTCCAATCACCTAATCTGACATGTCCTAAATAAAGGACCTCTATATGGAATAAGGTACACTTAAACAAGCTTCCATACAATGAATTCTCTCTCAAACATTGCAATACTTGTCACAAGTGCTCTTCATGCTCTTCCCCATTATGATAATATATCAATATATCATCAAGGAATACACTCACAAATCTATCAAGGAAGGTGTGGAATATGTTAGGTCTCGGAGACAACTGAGAGGGGGGGGTGAATCAGTTGTCAAATAAATTTAAACCAAAAACAATTTAACCAACTTAATTCTTAATATTGGTAAACTAGTTAAGTATGCCAGTAGATAGTTAATTACTATACCGGTAAGGATTAGTGCATGAAACATAAACACAAAATCATCCACAACACAACACCAATATTTATACGTGGAAACCCTATAAGGGGAAAAACCATGGTGGGAAACCTTACCCACAATCAGATGATACTACTACAGATAGTAAGTGTACATAAATGGGGTCTGCACATGCAGAAAGGCCAACAGCCTAGAGCTCACTGCTCAATCAAAAATGGGAGTCACATTGACTATAGTTGGATGGTTAAATCCAATAAGAATGTACTGCACAAAATAGCATCTTCATATGTTGGATTCAGTACTAGTGTAATGCTGATATGCTTCCACAAAAACCCTCCTTCAATCTTCAAATGATGTTTGTGTGTATAGCTTTGCTTAATCTCGCATATACCTTCACATAATCTTTTTCCACATTCCACATTTGATCTTACAAATAAGATCTTACATTTATACCATAACCTAAGACCAATTTTAGTAGGTCGGGTCTACAAGATATTACAATAAAAAACATTTTACAAACAATATAATATTTGATGCAATAACCGATTGAACATGTCAGCTTAATACATTTGCAACAATAATTAATCATGTCCATAGTGTGCAATGTTGATCTGGAAAAGATAAACCTATCGGTGTAACCCTAGACCTATTTGTCAATAATAACAAATATGCAACTATGAATACACCAATGAACAAAACTCTAGGAAAAGATGTCCAAACGATGTCTTCAACATAACCATGTGTTTTCCATGCCATTCCAAGTGTCGGTGATCATTATATCTTGCCGGTGTATCAGATACCAGTAACTGTGCAATAGTTACTTTCTTGTCGGTGAATGCTGCTGGATCTCCAAAGTGCTAGTGTTTTAGTAGGTGTTGACATCAATGACAAAACCATACCAAAATACCAATAGACTACATCATTCATGAGACTCATGAATACTGCTAGAACATTCATAAGGCTAAAAGGTACTACTGTTAACTCATAGTGGCTATATCTAGTTCGAAAAGCGGTTTTGTGAATATCACTTTCCACTATCCTTAACTGATGATACCCTGACTTCAAATCTATCTTTGAAAATAGTTTGGCAATCTATAAATAATCAAATAAATCATCGATCTAGGAAAATGGATATGGTTCTTAATGGTAACTTTGTTTAACTGCCAGTAGTCCGTACATAATCATAGGGATCCGTCCTTCTTCTATACGAAGATGATTGGTGCGCCCCAAGGGGAGACGCTAGGATGAATGTGCCCTTTCTCTAAAAGTTCCTCAAGCTACATCTTGATCTCATTAAGCTCATTAGTGGTCATTCTATATAGTTCTCTCATAACTGGCTCAACTCCTACTACAAGATCTATATAAAAATAAATTTCTCTATGAGGTGGCATACCAAGTAGCTCAGAAGGAAAAACATCTGCAAATTCCTTAAGAATAGGATGATCATCAAGTGAGGGTTCCTTCTCATCCTCTTCTTCTATATCACTAATATTGATGGAAAATAACTAACATCCCTTGCACATGCTCTTCTTAAGATGCATAGCAGAGATCATACGAAGTGACATGGGTCTCTGAACTCCCGAAATCACTGTGAAAATACCATGATCATCCACACACTCAATCTTCTTTTATGGACAATCCATCTTGGCTATATGGGCATATAGCCAATCCATGCCAAGAAAACTATCATAAGATCCTAGTGGTGTACCTCAAAGGTCTGCTATAGTGGTCATACTCACAATCTGAGGCTGACAATCCCTAACCATAGATTCAATGGACACTCTAGCTCTTGAAGCTAACTCAACTTCCCAACTAACATCTTGCCTAACTACCACTAGCCTACAATGCTTCACAACCAATGGAGAAATTGTTGGAAACCAATAACACTGAGAGGGGGGGTAAATCAGTGTTATACTAGAATAGTAGATTTTAGCCTTATTAAAATATTCATACACCAACTGGTATACCGATATAAATAGAATTGAAAGAAGTAAAGAAACTAGTAATACAATCACATAAATGAGAATCATAACACACAAATTTATACTTGAAAAAACTTAATGAGTAAAAACCACGATGGGATTTGTGACCCACAATATCAATCCACTGGCCATATGAAGAGATATTACAAAATATGAGGGGCCTGCACTTTCAAGAAGGCTTACAACCTAGAGAACACTGCTTAATCACAATAGGAGCCTCACTGACAACATAAAATTCAAGACAACAATCCAGCGAAGTGTGAATTGCTTAGATAGAATCTTCTATGCCAGAAAATAGTTCCGGTTTAAGGTATGTATGTTCTAGATAGAAACCCTAAACCCCTTTACCAGAATAACCCTTACAATAAATTTCTCACATATGTAATCTCTCTGAGATATTTTGCATCATATTACATTCATATCATCATAATCTCTTATCTCATGTCTATCTCCCTATATATCAAAATGATCTAATCAAATTACCCTATATACCCTATACAACTTTTATGCCTTATGTTGACTTATAAAGATATATACAATATCAGATTACATGTCGGCCAAATAACATAAATATATAAACATTATAAAAAGTTGTCGATGTCAAATCCAAGATATGTCAACTTATAATACCGATAGCCTTTACTATACCATGTCGGCCTGCATTGTCGGTGACCAAAGAAATCTTTCTATCCTACTGGTGTCGGTGCCAGTACCAGTGTAGAAACTGTAAAGTGTATATCGGTACACCATAGAATCAAAACATGAAGCCGAAACACAAAATCATGTTGTCATAAATGAAAACATAGTGAAACCAACCAATTGAGTGTCAATTGCCAACATAAATAGAAGAATCTATATCTCCTAAATAAAATAGGATAGTAACAGTAATACCTTTGATCATACCTATGGCCTCTATAACTATGGTCTGATGCTCAACTTGGCGGTTGTCAACAGTTGCAAAAACTCTGTGCGACTTACCCTTGTACCTAGCTGTAGGTTTTGAACCTACCATACACTAATTACCTGCCATTTGTCCCTATGGGCACTCTCTCACCATGTGTCTTGAATCTAAATACCCTATGGCCTAAAATATTGTTGTCCTCCTATCCTACTAGATCCACTATATCCACCCTTGGTGCACTGCTAAGTCCGAGCTAGCGGTGTGTATGGAACTTGTGGTTGCTGATCACATCTAGGACCCTGTGTCTACCACTGTTTGGGCTTAAATCCCTAATGTCCCTATGGAGGCCTATTCCTCTGATTCTTTTGAGTATACTATGGAGGGAGAGGGGGTTTGTAAGACCCCAAAAAATATCTATGATTGCCCTTCCAATGGGGTTTCTGAAACCCAAACGACTGTGGTGCAGGGTTTCAGTTTTGAAATCGACCTCATGTATCCTATGGTTTACATTGAATCTCCTCTACTAATAAGGCCTTTTCCACGACAACCCGAAGGCTTCTTGGAGCTTCCATGCGTATGGGTCCTGCTATTCTGGCATTAAGTCCTTTGATAAAATGGTTAACTAGCAATTTCTCATCCTTCATGTAATCCACATAAGGTTGGAGCTTAAAGAACTTGCTCTCATATTGTGATACTATGAGTCGCTTATACTGAAGGTCGTGGAACCCATCAATCTGGTAATGCCTAAAGTTCTCTGACAAGTACTTATCTCTTAACCTCTCCAAGTAGGTACCCCAAGTGATGGTGTCAACTACTATGTCATTCTTATATTCCTATTGCTTCCACCATGTGGAATTTGACCCTCTCAGAAGATGAATAACAAACTGTGCTTTCAGATTGCTCTCATAGGGATGCAATCTGAAGCATCTCTCTAAGCTCGAAAGCCATGACTCAACTTTTACCCCATTAGTAGATCCTACGAATGAAGGTGGTTGTAGGCATAGAAGCTCTTTGTTTTGATCTCCCAAATCACAGGATGATCTCTCTACAACCATTGGTGCTAAAACTAGTGGTGGCTCTAGTTGGTGAACTGACTCAAGCTCATGTGCAGCCTTTCCCTCTATATAGCTAGGTAGTGGACTCCTACTCTGTTATCTAATTGTTGATCTATGACTCTCTAAAACCCGTTGTTCTTCTTGGTGACCTATTGAAGGTAGTGTATCATGTACTATCCCTATCAGGTTTTGCAGTGAATTCAAAATTTCTCGGTTTGGGTCTATAAGTTGTTTGGGAGGAGCTTCCTGATTCCCTTCAGGAACTAACTCTTCCTACCCAATGTCTTTGCATGCCATGTGAGCACGTCTAGGACCCCTTCCCCATCTGCGAGATTGCCGTGTAGCCATAGGCATACTACACAAGTAAATAAAATAAATAAATAAAACTAATAATTTTAAGCGAAATGTAATGGGGAAAGGTTCCTATTATTGAAAAATTAGCTTAAGCCAAAATGTAATGCCCAAACTTTTTTGGGCAAAAACACAACAAAAAATCTTTTTTTAAATGCTTAATTACTTGTGATTTACGTAATGTTTAGATGTGGTTGTTCACTAAGTTCCCCTAATTTGATAACTTAAGTGTCAACTTAATTAGGTCTATAAAGTGAGCGATTAAATTTTTTATTTAACTCCTAACTAGAGGGTAACATGAACGTTTGTTAGTTAAGAAGGGGGGTAAATTTAATCTTCCCCATGCCTCCTTGTTTTAATATCTTCAATGAGGTATAGTTCTCTAAATAATAATAAAGTAACTAACCCATAGAGGTGACACTAGAACTTCACCCAAACCTACCAGCAATTTATTAATTAAATTAAATAATTTTTAACCAATTGTTGAAAACCAACTATGTTTGTTCCGATTAGAAACCCTAAACCCCTTTATCGGAATAATCCTTACAATAAATGCCTCACATATATAATCTCTCTAATATATTTTGCATCATATTACATTCACATCATCATAATCTCTTATCTCATGTCTATCTCCCTATATATCAAAATGATCTAATCAAACTGCCCTATATACCCTATACAACTTTTATGCCTTATGTCGGCTTACAAAGATATATACAATATCAAATTACATGTCGGTCAGATAACATAAATGTATAACAATTAAAAATAGTTGTCGATGTCAGATCCAAGATATGTCGGCCTCCAATACCGATAACCTTTACTATACCGTGTCTGTCTGCATTGTCAGTGACCAAAAAAATCTTTCTGACTTGTTGGTGTTGGTGTCGGTGCCGGTGCCGGTGCCGGTGTAGAATCTATGAAGTGTCTTTCAGTACACTATCAAATCAAAACATGAAGCCGGAACACAAAATCATGTTGCCATCAATGACAACATAGTGAAACCAACCAATAGAGTGTCAATTGCCAACAGAAATAAAAGAATCTGTAGCTCCTAAATAAAATAGGATAGAAACACTACTACCTCTGATCATACCTATGGCCTCTATACCTATGGCCTGATGCTAATCTTGGTGGTTGTTAGTAGTCGTAAAAACTTTGTGGGACTTACCCATGTCTCTAACTGTAGGTTTTGAACCTGCCATGTGCTGACTACCTACCATCTATCCTTGTGGGCACTCTCTCACCATGTGTCCCATGGCTCCATAAGTAAAGCAAGTGCCACGTGTCTAAATATGAACACCCTATGGCTTAAAATATTATTTTTTCCTCCTATCCTACTAGATCCACTATATACATCCCTGGTTGATTGCTAAGTCCGAGCTGGAGGTGTGTATGGAACGTGTGATCGCTGATCACATCTAGGACCCTGTGTCTTCCATTGTTTGGACTTAAAGCCCTAATGTCCCTATGGAGGCCTATTCCTCTTATTCTTCTAAGTCTACTACGAAGGGAGAGGGGGTTTGTAAGACCCCAAAATATATCTATGATTGCCCTTCCAATGGAGTTTCTAAAACCCAAATGACTGTGGTGCAGGGTTTCAGTTTTGTAACCGATCTCACGTATCCTTTGGTTTACCCTGAATCTCCTCTACTAATAAGCCCTTCTCCATGACAACCCGAAGGATTCCTGGAGATGCCATGCATACGAGTCTTGATATTCTGGCATTCAGTCCTTTGATAAAATGGTTAACTAGAAATTTCTCATCCTTCATGTAATCCACATAAGGTAGGAGCTCAAAGAACTTTCTCTCATACTGTGATACTGTGAGTCCCTTCTGCTAAAGGTCGTGGAACCCATCAATCCAGTAGTGCCTAAAGTGCTCTGACAAGTACCTATCTTTGAACCTCTCCAAGAAGGTACCCCAAGTGATGGTGTCAACTACTATGTCATTCTTATATTCCTCTTGCCTTCACCATGTGGAAGTTGACCCTCTTAGAAGATGAATAACAAACCGTGCTTTCAGATTTCTCTCATAGGGATGCAATCCGAAGCACCTCTCTAAGCTCAAAAGACATGACTTAGCTTCTACCCCATCAGTAGATCCTGTAAATGAAGGTGGTTGTAGGTGTAGAAGCTCTTTGATCTAATCTCCCATATCACAAGATGATCACTCTACAACCACTGGTGCTAAAAGTGGTGGTGGCTTTGGTTGGTGAATTGACTCAAGCTCATGCGTAGCCTATCCTTCTATATGGCTAAGCGGTGGACTCCTACTCCATTCTCTAATTGTTGATCTTTAACTCTCTGAAACCTTTTGTTCTTCCTGGTGACCTTTTGAAGGTAGTATATCATGTACTATCCCTATTAGATTTTGCAGTGCATTCAAAATGTCTCAGTTTGGGTCTATAGGTTGTTTGAGAGGAGCTTCCTGATTCCCTTCAGGAATTGACTCTTCCTGCCCCATGTCTTTACGTGCCATGTGAGAACATCTAGGACCCCTTTCCCATCAGCAAGATTGTCGCGTAGCCATAGGCATACTACATGAGTAAATAAAATAAATAAATAAAAATAATAATTTTAAGCGAAGTGTAATGGAGAAAGGTCCCTAGTGTTGAAAACTTGGCTCTGATACCAAAATGTAATGCCCAAACTGTTTGGACAAAAACACAACAAAAAATCTTTTTTTAAATGCTTAATTACTTATGATTTACGTAATTTCCACAAATGCCTTCCATAAACACACACACACACACACACACACATCCACAAATGCCTTCCATAAATATACCTAATTTAAAATTGGGGCTTTTCCCTTCCCTTTTTCTTATTTCTGTATTATTTTTTTTTTTAATAGGGTTCCTTTATTTTGAAATGCCCTTTTATATGCCCTAACTTCAGTTAGGGCATCCATTTTGATGTAGGGTTTTCTTTTTTTTTCTTTTCTTTCCACC